>NC_053161.1:151014236-151256736 GCF_016835505.1 Polypterus senegalus
AACTCCCCCTGCAGGCCACACCATGTGTATAAAACTTTCAAAACTGTGCTGTTGTTGTGGAGCTGCGGCAATACTTCCATCTAGTGGTTGGCTTAAGACACTACACATGACTTCATCCATCCATTCAGCCGTCTTCTAAACCAGTCTTCCTGGGGAGGGTCGTGGGGAAGGTGGAGCCTATCCCATCAATCACATGGTTCAAGGCAGAAATAAAACCTGAATAGGGTGCCAGTCCATCTCTCTCTCACACACTAGGACCCTATTTAGCATCGCAAGTCCACCCCACCTGCATTTTGCAAATCCATCTACTCAGGTTCAAGGCTAGTTTTCCATGTACAGAGTATAATAGAAAATCTTAGCAGCCCGTCTGACCAGTTTGCTTTGACACGCCACTGTTATGTGTACATCAGTTTCTTACCTTGCGGGACCATATTCAGTGGGTATTACTGTTCGAACGTGAGCCCTATCTTGAAACCTCTGGGTCATTCCTTCTTCAAAGGTGACTTGCTCGGGTGCTCCACTTTCTAAATATATGACAAAGACGTACTGGGTGGGTGAAATAGTGACTTTAAATTGTAAGTGGGCAGAGATGGACATTCCATTAGGTGACATACAGTAAATGGCCACCTACTGGGTACCGTTAGCTCAGGGGTACAATTCATGAAAGGTTGAGGGACCCCAAGGATGACTCCAAGTCTAATACTAAAGACTACACTCCTACAACTCCTGGTTCTCTAATGGCACTTTATGGCTCGTTACTGGGTTGTATGGTTCCTCGTAGCACCATTTCCTTTTGAGAAGGATTCTTTACATATGACGTTGGTTCTTTGTGCTTTGAAGAATTTCTTGATAATGTAGAAAAAAATTAAATCTTTAATGTATGGTAGATAACCTAAATAAACTATTTGGTGATATTCAATTTATGTATTTAACTTAAGTTACATTTTAAAATAGTTAAGGTGGCTGGCATTTCTTAATTTTTTAAGATTCATTGACTAAAATTTGTTACATGTCACGTTAACACTGTTAAATTATTTTGAAACAAAGTAATCAGAATATTTTCTTTCAGTAATTAGGACTGCAGTCATTACTCACTTATTGTATGCTAATCTTACTCAAAATGAATACTTTTCTAATCCTCAAAACGTGGTATTGTCACTCTCCCTTGTGGGAGGTCAGCCTCGACACAGACAAACACGGACACAATGTTCCAAAAAAACCACACTCTCTACTTTATAAAGTCCAGCACACAACACAGTGCCCCTGCACCGAGCATCTCTGTCAGTCCCTTTCTCTCCTCTCCGGACTTCTCCTTCCACCTTTCCACCTCTCCTCCCGAGCGTTGCCTTCTTGCTCCCGACTTGGCTCTTGACTACAGGTGGGCGCACTTGTATCTTGTCAGGAGACCTGGTCCTCTGTTTCCGGATCCTCCTCTTTTCACTCTGGGGTGCAATGACAGTCTGGTTCTCCTTATGGGATACAAAGAGACCCTGTGCCATCTGCGCCCCTGTGGACTTCAGCGAGGTTGCCATTGGCCTTTGGAGTGGTGTGCTTTGGCCACCGACACTCACTAGCCGGCTCCTCGCACACACCCCAGCTGGATCCGCCCCCATGGCATGATCAGCTACCCACACTGCGTCCACTGTAGGAGGTGTGGCTACTCTGTGACCTGTACGATATGATCCTGACATCCCTTCGCTCAGCACTCCTCTCTCATTTACAGTACAGGTCCCACTTACCTGTACCGTCGCGTCCCTCCAGCTGGAGAATCCAGCGTCACACCTCCACAACCACTCCTGTGCCACCGTCAGGGGTGCACCCACTTCCATCAGCCTCGGATAATCTGTAAAAAAGACAGGACGGGCTGGAGGACCTCCTCCAGCACTCGTACGGCCGCAAGTACAGACTTTAAGTTAGTCGGCAGGGGATTCGCTCATACCTGCCGGCCGTGAGCCACACACATGCTGCACCCCATGCGCAGACTCATCGGACTTGTCTGGTCCTTCTCCGGAGAGGGGGGAAGGTTCACCACCCCTGCTTGCACTATGCTAATAGCAGGAGGCCAGCACACATCCTCCATCCCCTTACCTGCCTTACGAGGCGTGTCCAGGCCCCTCGCCGCCACCTGCTTCTTCAGGCTACTCTCCAGGGGACGTGACTCCAGGCACGCTCCATCACTAATTGAGATGTTCTCCACAACAACAGGCCTCCTTTCTGCATCCAGTCTTCCTCTATGCAGTAGGCACCCAGAAAACCGCACCTTGCACCCCGAGGCAATCCCTCCCGGGGTCCAGTACCTACCTCTGGAAACCCTTCTTCCGAAGGTAGCTTCCATGGCCTGGCCGCTTCTTCAGACCCGCCAGTCTCCTTTCCACCAGTGAGAGGCAGTGTCTTTGCGGGCCTATAGAGACTAGCAAGAGGGACTGAGTCACTCACACAAAGCTTGTGAGTGTCGCGGGAGCACTCATACTTCATGCTGTACTCAAACCACATCTGTCTTGCGCTGCTGTGCCGGGCTACTTTACCAATTATTTTTAATGGGTCCCTGACTTGAAACAGGCAGAGAGTCCCATCTGGGACACCATGTAAAAGATAGCCCGGCCACAGACAGACACGACACCAGTGACCAAAACACACGTGTTTATTTACACTATTTACACAGTCCAGGTTCCACCAACTCACAGACGACTATTCAGTCCTTTTCCACTCTTCGGCCACCTCCACTCCTCTCTCGCAAGCTCCATCTTCCTCCTCCCAACTACGGCTCATCAAATGGATTGAGGCATCCCCTTTTATAACGCCCCGGATGTGCTCCAGGTGCTCTGAGATGGTCTTCTGGCAGCACTTCCTGGTGTGGCGGAAGAGCTGCCCTTGCACCCAGAAGCAGTCCGGGTGTACACAGTTTCTGGAGCGACAGCACTTCCTGCTGTGGCGGAAGTGCTGTCCTCCAGGGCTTAGGAACCATCCAGGCACTCCCTGGGGGTGTTTACGGAACCCCACAGGGTTGAGCTTCCCAGCTCCGTATCCGTGGTCCTTGATGGAAATCAGGGGGCTGCCATCTTTTGCCCAGGGGAGATATTGCCCCTCTCCCAGTCCTTCCCTGCTTCAGGCGTCCCGGTGGGGCAAGGTCCTTGATCGTCTACCACACCCTCTACACCATTAAATTGAATTAACTTAAAACAAATTAAATGTTATGTACATTTCAGGAGCTCTTCACACCTTTGTATACCGGGCAAGAAAGTTCAAGGCTTACAGTAAATTGATTTTTTTCCCAAATGCAATGGGTTCTTGTGGGTTGGTGGAAGCCAATTTAGACACACGTTACCCATCCTACATCAGAAAAGCATCTTTTTCTTTGTTTTCAATACAACAAAATAACTAATATTAAGATCACATGAAAAACACAATTAACCAAGCTAGAGTTTGTTTACTTTCTCTGGTGATAAGTGAACCACTAGATGATAGATAGATAGATAGATAGATACTTTATTAATCCCAAGGGGAAATTCACATAATCCAGCAGCAGTATACTGATACAAAGAAACAATATTAAATTAAATAGTAATAAAAATGAAAAGAATTAAAATAAAATTAATGTTCGCATTTACTCCCCCGGGTGGAATTGAAGAGTCGCATAGTGACTTCACCAATCTTGGGCGTTTTTTAAATTACTAAATTCCCCAGTTTTCATTCATATTTAGTAAAATAAGGTTCATTTGGATTGACTTAAGCCAAATATGTATTCTCAACTAAAGAAAGAAAAAAGAAAAAATGTTTAATAAATGTAATTTAAGTTAATCTGAAGAGATTCGTTTAGTTTATCTTATGTATTCTGAACACTGTAGCGTGTGGCTGTGGCCGGGGCCCTTGCCTGGCTGGGATACCTCCACGCTGGGAGGACGTTACCTCCCTCAAGACGCTAGATGGCAACCCCCCCTGGTTTGCAGTGGTGCCTCGGACTCCCGCAGGGCTCCATGGGATTAGGGGTTTGGTGCAGCCCTGTTAGAATCCACAGGTGCCGCCAGGGGGTGCTGCAGCTGGATCTGCTGAGCCATTTCGGGCAGTTCTTCTGCCACACCCGGAAGTGCTGCCAGAAATGCGTCATCAAGCACCTGGTGCACTTATAGAAGGAGCTACTCCGGGAGCCAGAGTCAGGAGGAGGAAGACGAAGCTTGATCGGAGAGGTGGAGGAGAACAGAAAGAGAAGGAAGAGTATTCTGTTTGTGCTGTGCTTGTGCTTTCGGACTGTGCTAGACTTGCGGGAAACAGCGAGGTAAAAATAAAAAAAAAATAAAACGCGTGTGCCTTCAACTTGTGTCCCACGCTTGTCTGTGTTGGATTGAGGAGCCGATGCCAGCCTGGTGGTCCACAACACAAAGTGAATGCATCAACTTAAAAATATTTCCTTTTAGAACTACTCAAACTAATTGTGTGAAACCATTATCCATGATTGAATTAAGTTAATTTAACAAAGTCATTTTTCTGAGTGTAGCGGGACACTAGCAGATTAAGAAAACGTGGATTAGCCCAGCGTTTCTCAGCCTTTAAGTATTTGCGACTCGAGTTTTCATAACAGTTTTAATCCCGGCCCCCTAACGTTTTTTTGAAAGGAGCCCACTAATACCAGTGTGTTCTTTTTTTAGTTAATGACTAGCAGACCATGTGCGCTTCGGTGCAGTCGCTGTAGTTGAAATAATTATGTATCTATATGCGACTTATAGAGCTTCTTTATATACAACATTTTTGGTTTGTCCTCCTGAAGCCAAAATATATAAATTTTCTCTATGACTAATTCGTGAACATGCGACATAAAATATAGAAACAGGAAAAACCGCAACACACGCCGGGAACACCGCACACAGCGCCTACTAAACAGTAAGAAACACTAAGTAGAAACACTAAAGGAAAAATACTATTCAGTAAGTACTGCGTCTAGTAAACAGTAAATCAGTAAAGGAGAGAGGACTAAACACTAAGGAGAAAGAACGGTAAGACCGCGTCAGCTGCGGAGCTCAGCTCGGAGCGAAATGAAGAGAATGAAATGACGTGAGTGGGAGAGGAGATGATCACGTGACTCCCCCACCCGCCTTAACTCTCCGTCCCTCCACAAACACACAAACACAGTCTCTCGGATCCCAACTCTCCTTTATATGTATAGATATATCATAGATGCATATTTTATTATACCTGCTTAACTTTTATCGACATTTATCTAACTCATATTTATTTTTCTAGTATCAGAATGTAGTTTAAGTTAATTTGTTTTGGTTTCAATAGATGTATTTTTCATATTTTTGATTCTTGTTTTCTTTTTTTCACATCTTCGCGTCCCCCCTTTCTGTTACTTCGCACCCCTCTAGGGGGGCCCGCCCCACAGTTTGAGAACCACTGGATTAGCCCATGTTGTTTTAGGCCTTGAGAGTCCTTCTGCAATCATGAGCCGATGGTATTTCACAAATCTGTTCATGGTCATTTACTGTATTGTTACTGAACTAAATACAGTAAATGAAGGTTCTTTCTGGAAGTTTCTTGCTGATAGGTCTTTTAAGAACTAAAAATGACATCACTCTGAAGAGCCACTCTGGCACCTTGATTTTTAAGATTTGACATCCTATGGACAACAAGGGGTGAAGTCTGCCTAGGTTTCTAAATGGGCTTTGCCCGGCACTGTAACTGAGCGGAGGTACAAGAGAGGAACTGACCTTGGGCATAGCGTCAGTTACTTCCCAAATACTGTAATTGAAGGATATTTCTCTCCATCAAGAACCCTGCCTTCCTTCACAGTCCTTTTCACACATTCAACCTGATTCAACTGTTTTATTGGGATCCACACGCTCACACATATCAGGCAGGTTTCCAAGCTGCTTGCATTCAAACATAAAAGTTTCATCATAGCAAAAAAACGAGAGAATTGTAAGATCAGGAAATGTTTACTCATCTGACTGATTCCTGGTCTGGCCTCGTCTGTAGTTGTGTATGGATTGGCAGCAAGTCGGAGCTTAATGTGAGCTTCTTATTCATGCAATTTACTGGCAGGCTGTTTCAAAATGTTCAGAGGATAAGGGGTGTGTAAGGAAATGTGTAGGAAGGCAGCTCCAAAGTTTTGTGGTCTATGGAGTCGGTGGTAAAAAAGAAATTTAAGCAAAAACAAAATAAAAAGATTATTTGTCATGTGAGAGTCCAGGAAGTCAGGCCTTGAGGGTGACAGTGGGAGTGGAGGGTATTAAATCCACCCATCTGTCAGTTATACTGCACATAACAGCTACTCAACATTTTAAACAATACTCACTAATGACTATATCTGGCAGAACCACATACTTTGTGTCAATAACTTTTGATATTTACGTAAAAAGGAATGCAGAAAAAAATATTGACGTGGAGGCAGAATTAGCCAGTTGGAAAAGGAGAAGAGTAGTTGGTGTAGCTCTGTGTTGTAAGTTCATGTGAGTGTGATGCCCCGGCCATGTCAGCAGCCCACGGCATTGCCCCTTAGTGGGACGTCAAGTATTTCATAGACTGAGGATGGGCCAGTAGCAAGTGAGGAGACAGACATGATTTATTGTGCAAAAAAAAAAGTGCAAAGCGTTTGTGTAAAGCCACAAAGAATGAAAGTGTCCACAGCGTATCAGTTAAAAATACTGCCTTTGGGTGAATAAATACAATTTAAAAGTTCTCTGTTAAAACAGATTCAATAAAATCAGTGTGTTAAATCAATTTCAGTTCTGCCCTGCCCTCCTGGGTGGTCAGGTCAACATGCCCTCAGCCACCACTGCCCCAAGCTTGGCTTTCACATACAACTTCACCTTTATTAAAAACTAGCCATGTGCGCCCAACTACGTTGCGCGTGTTAAAGTTGTCTGTGAAGGGCTCCCTGTTTAAACGCGGCTGCCAGTCGTGAACCGGGCCCTTCGTCGCACAGCATTATGATTTTTTATAAGGGAAACAAAATTAAAAAAGAAAGCCCTTGGACATTGATTCGATAGGAACGGCCTATTCAGAATCACTGTCCGAATAGTAATTATGTGGTGGTGTGGGAGCATTTCTGCTTCTGTCCGTTCACAGTCCGTCTCGTTTTCACGACGCTGTCGTTTCCTCTCACGATGTCTTATCAACCTTTCTCCAATCTTTGCTTTGTGACAACCCAAAGAGTAAGGCCATATACACGGAGCAATGGTTATAAAAGGGGGACACATAGGTATCTAGGCTCTTTAAAGCATAAATAGAGATCACTTCAATGACGTGTGAGAAAGCCACGGTACAACTGTGAGACGCGCAGCACTCGCCGGCTACAATAATAATTTCCGGAACGTGCTGTTACGTTGTCATGCATTTTACCCACTGTCTTTCTTTCATTTATATGTTACGTAGGCACGTACCTCTTATCTTCGGCAATCTCATTCTCTAACCAGGCCTCAGGAGCTAACCAGCGTAACACTGTCCACCACCCGTTTCGTCATTCCGGCACATTGTTGACATCCGTGAGTAACAACAACGTACTAAACTGGAAGGTGGTCTACGCATGCATGGAATTCGAGGACAATCAAAGCTCAAGATCTAAATGAACATCTCTTTAGTTAATTTAAAGCACAACAATTTGTTTAGTTTGAATGTCTGTGTTTTGAGGTGTGACTGGAGTACTACAGCATTCAGTAGTATAAGCATGGAGGAGATTCTTAATGCAATGCCTATGTTTTAGCTGTCTCTCTACTGCCATCTAGTGCTTCTTCTTCTAATTCATTCGCGGACAAACAAAGATCAAGATCCATATGAAGATTATATATAGAGATGATGGTGGCAAAGCAAATCTGTAGAGCAATGTCATAGTGAAGCTCATCCGTTATCGAGAAGCCAGTCTCCAGTCTGACAGGGTACATTTTGTGTGCTATTTTGAAAGTAACTGATTTCACTTTGTAAGGCAATATCTACAAGTGACTGACTGACCCAATAACACTCAAGGTACTAAAGTGGTTCTTTAGAGCAGTAGTTTTGGTTCCCCAAAGAACCACATCCACATGAAGGCTCCAGAAAGAACGTTTCATTTACATCTGTAACAAGTTCCATCGATCACGATGAATAGCTGATAACAGATTTGTGGAATACCAATGGGTTTATGATTTTAAAAGGACTCATTGCTTCATACAATCACAAGGCCAGGTTCAGTGCTTTCTGAGTATTCTGCTAGGTCGCCCACTACATTAAATAGTTTTACTTTGTCTACATTTTAAGAAACCTTTTAAAGCGGAAAGAACCAACTTTAAATTCAAATAACTCTTCCCAGAATGAAATGGTTATTTGCCAAGCAGGAGCTGCACAACCCAGTAAAGTGCCATTGAAGAACCTTTGGTTTTGACAGGGTACTGCAACTTGTCTGTGGCTAGTGGCATCATGGGGGTTTAAGCTGTTGATCTCTGGGATCTGGCCCCTGATCTTCAAACTCCGTGGTTCTTCGATGTGACATCTCTGTACGATTTGCTGCGTGAAAAGCTGGGAGTTGGTTTTCGATGGTTTGGTATTTGGGGATTCAGTTTCAGTGCCTAATCCCACAATATCTGCCAATGCAAAGCACACTGCCTTTTCTAGCTACTGTTGCCCCAAGTCCCACACACAGCAGCAGCATCATTTGGCATCACACAGCTCCGCCTTTGTGTGCCTCATTTTGGATCTTTACTGCCAATTGCCAGCTTGCTTCTGCCTTCATTGCTCTCACTTCTCTGTCTCTCACCTATGGTGGTCCGCAAAGAGCTCTCCCCAGTCCTCATTCTCTCTCACTATCATTCCCACTCCTCACTCTCCACTCCCACTGCCCAGTACCCACTTACTCCTTTACTTACCCCTCTCCTCTTTAATGTTTCTTCCATTTTTTCCCTACAAAGGTTTTATTTTTGGGAGTTTTTCTTTGCCTTCTTAGAGAGTCAAGGCTGGGGGGCTGTCAAGAGGCAGGGCCTGTTAAAGCCCATTGCGGCACTTCTTGTGCGATTTTGGGCTATACAAAAAATAAGTTGTATTGTATTGTATTGTAATGTGCAATGCCAACTTCAGCAAGTGCCATGCACTCGCCATCTTGCTAAACGACAATCACCTCATACGAACGAACGCAGGTACATGTTGCTGTGCTATTGAATCATCCTGCTTTGTCAAACCGTACTACCGTAGCAGAAATCGATAGTTATGTCTGTCGATCTGTGGTGCCATATTCAAGAAATACTTAAAAAAGAAAAAAAGAAAAGAAATTGTGTTTAAGAATGACATTGAGAATGTATATGAATTAATATTAATGAAAAAATTTATATAACTGATTAATCTGAAACACAAACACTTGTATTATGGATTTTTTTTCTACAGGGTTCACACTTAATGCTCGAACTTTTTAGTAGCTGCATCTGTAACTATTTGGGAAACCCTCGAAAAACCCTGCTACAGAGCTTTAGAAAAAATAAAGACGCATGCACGTAACAAATCAGTTATAATCAAGTTTTCAATATTTGGGTAAGACAAACAAAATCAAATAAACTGAAAAAACAGCCTGGACTAGATAGCACGGAATAAGCAGGACGTCAAGTCACATAAGACTGTTAAAAGACTCCGTCAAATGCTCAAATATTACTGAAAAAAAACTACCAAAAACTACCAGATGAAACGCCGAACAAAAACTCGGGCGCCACCATTCTAAAGGCGTTGTAATAAACATGAGAAAATGTGACGTAATTGCTTGGTGAGCATGCGCATTGATCCTAGGCTGGCGCACTCGATGGATGCCGTTTTTCAGTAGAATCCCTGTCAATTAACTAGTGGGTCAATCGAGTTAAAAAAATAAACACTTATTAAATTAACCCACTAAAACATCCCTCTAAGACACACTTATCACATATTGTTTTATAAAATTGAGTGACCATCTCTGAGTGCACGTACTTATATCGAAGACTCCTCTGCTGTGCTCCCGAGGTCTTTCAGAAGCCAATAAAGAATCAACTGCAAGGTAAGGTAAAAGTAGCGGGTCTTGTCACCGCACTTGGCAGCACTGAATCCAGAAGTATAACTTGTACACAATAATGTCTTTGAGACTTACATTTCACTATTCATCAAAAACAAATAAACAGAACAGAAAACAGAAATTATAAAAATATGAATACTACATCAGCTCGTCTTTTCTCGGGAAGCAGCGCTAAGCTTGGTTTACACAAGATGCGAGTCGGCGCGCAAAATTCTCCTTTAGTGAAAGCAGCTGCAGCTCGTTGTATAGCCGGACATAACGGTTTTGTCCTTGACTTGTAAGTGGGGACATTGACGTCAGTGAAAATCTCACTTCACCGGTAATCTGAACAGTTGCTTAGATTAGTCTATGGGAACTAGGCAGCTGTTTCGGTGGGATTGTATTACGCAAACATAATATGCGAAACAGTGCCGGTCGAAGCCCATTTAGAGCCCTAGGCAGGGACGGCATCTTTGTGTCGATTTTAAACGTTCGACTACCTTACCCCCTTCCGTGTCCGGAGCACCTGCCCTTATAGTTACATATTTGGCGCACCTCTGTGAACATAACGCCGAATTTACATAGCTCGGGCAGTTTAACTTTTAGAAACACGCACTCATGCTGCTTAGGTTTGTCAATTATTCAACTTCAGAATTCCTCTGCCTTCGATATTTCTAAAACCACCCCATTTGGGCCTTCTCTTTAAGCCGATTTCCACTATTTTAGCACTTTTGTAACCTCCCTTTTCACAATGTTACATCTCAGTTCTTCTCACACTGCACATGAACATCAGTCTTACATTCTCCTCGTTCAAACAACTTCTTCATATGTTGTACTTTCTCCAGGTATATTTCATTATATACTGTATTCTGAACGTCATGAGGGCAGAGCTAAATGTGTAAGTGTAAACATAAATAAATGGCAATTGGTAGAATTGTTGCAGTTAAAAAGACACTTCACAATCCCCTTGTCACTCTCAGTCACTGATTAATTTAAACATATTGTAATGACCAAGGGGTGCAAGAGACTGAGGAATTGACATGAGATTCTGAGCAAGCTGGTGGTTGTTGACTAATGGATTCTTCTGCAGCTCTGCACACTCCAGGCTGCTTCATCCCTGTGTCTGTACACAGACTCGCACTCATCATTCAGTCCCATTTCAAACAACTCATCCAGGGTCAGGGGCAACCTGTCCACCAAATTTTCCCCAGCACATTGAACACAAGCAAGGACAAGGTCCAAAGGCTCACAAACAGACCAATGGGCCTCAGCAGTGGGAGATGTGTCCCAAGTACTTCTTGAAGTGCTGTTCCTGTGCCATTCCATTCTTCCAGGCTTTCAGGAGCTGGCCAGCTTCTCTGGGGCTCCCCATCCCACTTCAGAACACCATGGAGACCTTTAAATACTGTGAAGAATAGTGCTGTTCTGAAGGGACTAGCACTGCAGATGTTTACACAACCGTGTATAATAAAATGCTTTTCCTTTAAATAAGTGTACCTTTCATTAAAGTACTTTAATGACAAAAATTGCTGTTAGATGTCAAAACATGGTTTCACTTTACTTACTCAAATAACTAGATAGATATAAGCACCACAAATTATTCAGCCAATTGTAATTTTAAGAGTGGAGAGGTCCTCAGAAAATGTTAATAGACACATCCAGGCTACCCAGTTTAATGTTAAAGTCCATATAAGAGAATTGAAAGTAGGCACAAAAACAGAAAGAACTCATTAACACTGCCTTACTAGTCTAGTTGGCTTTTGTAACGTTACTGCTCAGTTGAACAGATGAGGTTCAGCGATGTCCCACATACGGGGACACTGCTCCTAGTCTAACGCCATCCCTTTCGGGAACGGTGATATTTACAGTGCGAGACTGCAATGGACAGAACTTCTAGATGGGGCTTAGTTGCCCTCACTTGGCAGCTTCTCTGCAATGCAAAGGAAGTAAGAAATGATACCATTAGCATGGGCGCCCCCTCTTGCCTAGGAGTAGTAATTGCAAGCTTCAATAGAGTCCAGTGAGGGATCCTTATGTGCCTATGTGTGACAATATATGTAAGGTAAAGTGAAAAGGAAAGCAGTAAACTGCCAGAGGTTTAAATTTAAAGTTTAGCTTAGCAAAAATTGCAAAAAAGGAAATTTCAGAATATTACAAATGGGCCTTCTTCGGGGAATAACAAATAGGTACAACCTATAGATGTGCTGAAGCAACTCAAGTAAATGAATCCTTGCAAGTTGAAGCAAACAGTTTGCACAGGTGTCCCAACTTCTGCTGATTACTTATAAACCCCTCTGTCTGTCTTTAAGCAAAGTTGGAACAGACTGTGTTACTACACCTTCTGAAATACTACTTGGGCAATATTCCAGAGACAATGACAAGAAAACGACAATTAAGAAATTAAATGAGACGGAGCATTATTACCCTTAGAAGTGTAAGCGTTGCATTTAGAGAAGTTGCAAAAAAAATCAAACTGTCATACAGTGATGTCCTACACAATCCAAAGGCAAAAGGAAACTGGAAGAAACTCTTCTTGGCGAAAGGATGGATCCTCATTGTGTGACGCCAATTGTCAAACACGGAGGAGGACATGTGATGGTCTGGGGTTCTTTTACTGGAGGCAGCATGACTGGCATTCTGAATCAAAAGGGACTCCACAGGTTGCCTGTTATACTGTATCAGCAAATGATACGGCCACTGTGATAAATCAAAAATATGAATAAAATTTTGTACATTTAATGATTCCTAGCTAGCATATCTGAAGCTGATTTCACCAGTTTGCACATGAATTAGATGTTAGCATGTTGTTCGAACTGTGACACTGCGCCGAATGACTATGCACAAGTCTCCCTCAAACAGTAATTAAAACAGTACTGCATGTCGAAACCATTCTAGACCTGTTGTAACTGGTCTACATATGTGCTGCGCTCCAGGTCAGGTCAGGTCAGGTTCGGGAGCATGCACTTCTACAGCATGTTGCCGCACCCACTTTTGGGATCCGGGTTGGCAACCCCCAGACAGAAACATGGTCCAGTCCCACCATGTATTTGCCACAGCCAGGTGTTACGTAGGCATCCCCTTGGCCTGGTCCAGATGCTCAGGTCCTCACAAGTGAGAATCCTGCAAGCCAGATCAACCTCAGGGAATCATGCCACATGGCCGTAGTGCTGTAACTGACGTTCCCTCACAATGCAAGTAATGTGCCTCATTTGAGACTCCATGAGTAACTGCTCATTTGCCACAAAGTCAAACCAGCGGTACCCAAGGATTTTCCCGAGAGACACAGTACTAAAGGAGGCCAGTCTTCGTCTCAAGGTCACTGAATAGCGTCCATGTCTTGCAACCATATAGCACGACAGGAAGCACTAGGACTCTAAAGACTTGGACCTTCATCCTTGTGCATAGATATCAGGACCACCACACACCCCTTTCCAGCAACCTCATGACTCCCCATGCTCTCCTAATCCATCTACTAACTTCATAGGAAGAGTCACCAGACACATGAATATCTCTGCCGAGGTAAGTAAACCTATCGACGAGCTTGGCACTCTCTTTGCAGACGGACATACTGCTGCTGGCTGTGCCCAAGAAGTCATTAAAGGCCTGGATCTTGGTTTGTATCAGGACACTCTGACTTCTTGATCAGTCTCTTGACAGCCCCAGTCAGAGCCTCCATTAACTCTGTAAGCATCACAGCAGTAACAATGTGTGCGTAATCTGATCTCTCACCCTCCCACTATATCACAATTCAGGGAACTTTTTGACTGCCCCTTGTATTTTCTTTCCAGTATATTTAACGCTATTATGGACACTGAAGGTCTGTGTTCCCTCTTTGCACATGATGCCCTGTCCAAACGTTGAAGGCCTGTGCCATGACCTGAGTGTGTTGAGGCCCAGAAAACCCAAAACAGTAACTGAAACATAGACATTTATATCAAAAGTACAAAAAACAATAACGCCACATGTCTTTCTAGATGACGTACAGCCTCCTTCATGTCAGCTATTTAGAGTAAGATGACTCCCTCTTCACCCATAAATGGCACCTGACTGTCTGGGTGCATGTCGCTGCCTACAGGTTTGATATGGACGCCTCTAGTAGGAGGCTGAAGTTGGGTGATTATTTCCATTTTGCCTTAAATGCTGCTTGATTATGGAGAGCAAAATTATCACATCCTCATGAACTGTACTTCCTAGTAACAGCTCTAAGTTACAAGAAATTTTACATTCATCACCTTTTGTTTAAAGATATTTCACTAGCTGGTCTTTGATGGATCTGTTTGCACATATCGCCGTTCCATCTGACATAATGAGAAAGGCAGAGATGTGTGTCTTAGGAATTTCCAGATGTGGACAGAGCTCATTGACCAGATCAGAGGCAAACTGAAGGCTGTGGTTGTATGTAGTCTCTGAGGCGCACAACAATAACTGACTAGTCTTCAAACATTTTGTCATAGTTACATTTGGTTGATCTGGAAATGTCGGTGTGTGTCAGGTTGGCACACTTACAGTAGTGGGACGGTGCACAGTGTGGCCTGCAGGCACAAAATGATCCACAAGAAAGAGCAGGCTGGCAAGTTCTGCTCAGTGAAGCACGGCTAATGACACCCAGCATAATAATGCACAGCATGGGAAGCCACCAAAGACATAAGCATGTTGGTAAGATTGCAAACGTTTAATTCACGCAAATCCATGATCCAAAGTTAAAATATCTATCTATCTAAAAATCAAATGTTGTTGTATAGTAATGGACATGACTGGGAGGGGCCCAGCCACTCCTGACAGGATTGACGTACTGTGCATGTTTAGATATTTTGTAAAGTAATCATACACAAACTGTAGAAATCAGTTACCTTTCTTTAAGACTAGGAGCTTGGTTTATTTAATACAGTTTATTGTCTTTTAAATCAGGTTATTTCAATATATGTGTATCTTTTTTCACTGTATCAGATCTAGGATTTTGGAGTATTTCTGTGGGAATTTGTGCCCATTCATTATGTGGAGCATTTATGATGTAAAGCATTAATGTTGGATGAGAAGGCCCAGCTTGAAATCTCTGTTCCAGTTCATCCCAAAGGTGTTCGATGGGGTTTAGGTCAGGGCTCTGTGCAGGCCACTCAGGTTCTTCCACACCAAACTCATCCAACCATGTCTTTATGGACCTTGCTTGTATGATGAACATGCTTGAACAGAAAAAGCCCTTCCCCAAACTGTTTCTACAAAGTTGGAAGCATATCGTTGTCCAAAATGTCTTGGCATGCTGAAACATTAAGTTTGTCCTTCACCTGATGTAAGAGGTCTAGCCCAAACAATGACAAACAGCCCTACATCATTATCCCTCCTCCACCAAACTTCATAGTTGGCACAATACAGTCAGGCAGGTAATGTTGTCCCAGCATCCACCAAACCCAGACTTGCTCATCTGACTGCCAAACAGAGAAGCGTGGTTCATAACTCCATACAGCATGTTTCCACCATTCCAAAGTCCAGTGGCGGTGTGCTTTATACCACTCCATTGCACGCTTGGTATTGGCTTTGATGAAGTAAGGCTTACATGAAGCTGCTCGGCCATGGAAACCCATTCCATGAAGCTCCCGCAGCACAGTTAATGCCAGTGGAAGTTTGGAACTCCTCAGCTATGGAATCAGCAGAACATTGGTGACTTTTATACACCATGCACCTTAGACCCTGCTCTGTGACTTTATGTGGTCTTCCACTTCGTGGCCAAGTTGCTGTTGTTCCTAAATGCTTCCACTTTCTAATAATACCACTTACAGCTGACCATGGCATATCCAGGAGGGACAAAATTTCACAAACAGACTTATTGCAATGGTGGCATCCTATCACAGTACCATGCTTGAAGTCACTGAG
This sequence comes from Polypterus senegalus, assembly GCF_016835505.1. Taxonomy (NCBI): domain Eukaryota; kingdom Metazoa; phylum Chordata; class Cladistia; order Polypteriformes; family Polypteridae; genus Polypterus; species Polypterus senegalus. Next base: position 151,030,075 of record NC_053161.1, read on the forward strand.
CTCTTCAGAAAGACCCATTTTGTTTCACAAATGTTTGTAAACAGAGACTGCAGGGTAGGCACTTGTTTTATACACTTGTGGCAATGGGTCTGATTGAAACACCTGAATTCAACAATTAGAAGGTGTGTCCCAATACTTTTTGTCCATATAGTGTAGTCCTTGTCACAACGGTATAAGAAAGACAAAACAGCACTTGAAGCTGTGCAGAGGAGAGCAACGAAGTGCATTCTAAGACTTAAGGACTTGTCCTACTGTGACAGACTCAGAGAATTAAACTTGTTTAGTCTCAAGCAGAGGAGACTCCATGAGGTCTTTAAAACACTCAAAGACATTGATAAAGTAGATCCAGAAACATTCTTTCAGCTTAAGGGTGAATCACATACTCAAAGATTTCAGTGGAAATCAAGGGGAAGTTAATTTAAGGCTGAAGCCAGGAAGGAAAAAGTTGTGGGAACTCTGGAACAAACTATCGACACATGGAGTTGAAACGCAAACCTTGACCACCTGTAAGAAGAACTTGGATGAGACATTGGGACAGCTTAGCTGTTTGTCAGTTTTCTTATGTAAGGTCAGTCGTTGTTCATCAAACTGAGAAAAAGAGAAAGGTCTTACCTCTTGTACAGCTTAACTATTAGTTAAACAATCGGGCTTGATGGACTGAATGGTCTCCTCTACTTTGTCAAATTTCTGATATTTCCATGTTTCTAAGCCAATTTCACTGAATGATCCAATGGTCACAGTCACAAGCTTAACACCTCCTTTCTGGACCATTGAGGATATGCACCTTTGATTTCTAGTGCTTGACACAGCAGTTTGTATTTGCCCTCCATTTTTAATCTTCCTCTCACCGCTGACGGGGTTTCACAATATTTTAAGGCTGCTTGTCAGAAGAGAGAAAATTCTTTGTTAGTTGTGGGAATTGCAACTCGAAGACACATGATATCCGATATGGTGTTCCACAAGGCTCTATCCTGGGTCCGCTGTTATTCTCAATCTACATGCTTCCGTTAGGTCAGATTATCTCAGGGCACAACGTGAGCTACCACAGCTATGCTGACGACACACAGCTGTACTTATCAATAGCTCCTGATGACCCTGATTCTATTGATTCACTAACAGAATGTCTGACTAGTATCTCAGAATGGATGAATAGTAATTTTCTCAAGTTAAATAAAGAGAAAACTGAAATTTTAGTGATCAGCAATAATGGATACAATGAGGCTATTAGAAATAAACTGGATACATTAGGATTAAAAGTCAAGACGGAGGTAAAAAGCTTAGGGGTGATTGTTGACTGTAATCTGAATTTTAAATCACATATTAATCTGATCACTTGGATAGCATTTTTTCACTTAAGAAACATAAGTAAAGTTAGACCGCTTATATCACTGAAAGATGCTGAGAAATTAGTTCACGCATTTGTTTTCAGTCGACTAGATTACTGTAACGCACTCCTCTCAGGACTACCCAAAAAAGATATAAATCGATTGCAACGAGTGCAGAATGCAGCTGCTAGAATCCTAACTAGGAAAAGAAAATCCGAGCACATTTCTCCAGTTTTAATGTCACTACACTGGTTACCTGTGTCATTCAGAATTGACTTTAAAATTTTGCTTATGGTTTATAAAGCCTTAAATAATCTCGCCCCATCTTATACTGTATATCAGAATGTCTGACACCTTATATTCCAAATTGTAACCTCAGATCCTCAAATGAGTGTCTGCTTAGAATTCCAAGAACAAAACTTAAAAGAAGTAGTGAGGCGGCCTTCTGCTGCTATGCACCTAAAATCTGGAATAGCCTGCCAAGAGGAATTCGCCAGGCTGATACAGTAGAGCACTTTAAAACACTGCTGAAAACACATTACTTTAACATGGCCTTTTTATAACTTCATGTTAATCTTAATTTAACTTAATCCTGATACTCTGTATGTTCAATTCATCATAATAACTATTCATGGTGGCTCTAAAATCGGTACTGACCCCTACTCTCTTTTCTGTTTCTTTTTCCGGTTTCTTTGTGGTGGTGGCCTGCGCCACCTCCACCTACTCAAAGCTTCATGATGCTCCAACAATGATGGACGGATTAAAAGGCAGAAGTCTACGTGACCATCATCATCATCAAGCCCTTCCGTGAGAACCCTAAATCCAAAGAGGACTGTTTCATTTATATTAGGTAGAATGCCCAGAGGGGACTGGGCGGTCTCATGGTCTGGAATCGTACAGATTTTATTTTTTCTCCAGCCGTCTGGAGTTTTTGTTTTTCTGTCCCCCCTGGCCATTGAACCTTACTCTTATTCGATGTTAATTAATGTTGATTTATTTTTTTTTTATAATTGTGTCTTTCATTTTTCTATTCTTTAATATGTAAAGCACTTTGAGCTACTGTTTGTATGAAAATGTGCTATATAAATAAATGTTGTTGTTGTTGTTGTTGTCGTCAGCCACTTTTGGAAAAAACAGGCCTTGAGCCATTTATTGAAATAATTATAACTTAATTTCAAATTTTACTTTAGTCTAAAAATTCTGTAAAATAAATGGTCTCATTACAACTTTTAAAAAACAGTAACGTTCATTTGGCTTTGAAGGTATCACTATATCGAAAACTGCATTTCGTAGAGTTAACAATGATCTTTTAATGACCACTGATGCTGGTAACTTGTCTTTACTTAATTTTTATTTTTAAATTTTTGCAATCAAAAGTTTAATAAACAAATTGTGGATGCTAGGGGGCACTGTTGCCCTTTTAAACCCAGCAGACACATGTACAGGACACAGGGTAAAAGCACTGAGAAGTATTTTTATTCTTTATCTTCTCCCAATAGTGCCTTCAAGCACCACAGCCACAATAAACAGGCAATTAAACAAGCATAATTCTGATTAATACTTATAACTCTCTCCTCCACACCTCCCAGCAAGCTGTGTCCAACACCTCCCGACTCCGGTTCACTTGCTGGGTTCACAGCAGTCCTTTAAATAGTCCTAGACCCGGAAGTGCTTCCGTTCTTCTTCCCACGTGATCTGCCAGAACTTCAGGCTCAGATTGAGAATTCGGGTATTCAATCAGCCCGGAAGTACTTCAGGGCTTCCATTGTTGTAATCCATACTTCTGGGCTAAGTGAGAATTTGTGCTGCCATCATCTTCCCACAGCATCCCCTGGCGGCACTCATGGTACCCAGCAGGGCTGCGCTGCTGAACTCCAAGTCCCATTGTGCCCCACGGGAATCCAGGGCACTGCTGCAGTCTAGGGAATCTGCCATCTAGTGTCTTGGGGGAGGCAGTGTCCTAAAAGCTGCCCCCTTCCATCTCAGGGGCATTCCGGCCGGGTTGAGCTGCCGGCCGTCTCTTACAATATATTTGATTGATACATATGCCAAAATGATTTTTGAAAAATTTTAAAAATCTTAATGACATCAATTATCAATCACATCGACAATAACAACAGACAAAAAAGAAAACAACAAAATTACCCATACAACCTCCCCTCGCCACCTCCCAGCCTTCAGAAGTGGTGAACGTTACTTGAAGGATAAACAAACAAACAAATAAATGAGTCAATAAATAAATAAAACAATAAAACAAAATGGACAGTAGTACAGCAGTTGGCCAACAGGTAGAGGAAATTGAAACTCAATAGAAACCAGCAAGGGAAGCATATGACCCAGCTCCTGATCAACTAAACAGCACTAAGTCATTTCTGAATTGCAGACCTGGATGAATTATTTGTACGTGAATCAGAAAGTTCCAAGAGGACTAAGTTAAAGAATGAAGCCTTCCAATGAAATGAAGTGATGCAGTCAGGTGATCTCCAGCGAGAGGCCAGCAACAGTTTTGCAGCAATAGATGCTAGAGAGATTATGTTCTACTGTAGTACAGAAAGGGAGAGAGTGGAGAAATCCAAGAAAATTAGAACATGATGAGACAAGGAAACATGAACAGAGAGAATTGAGCAGAGAGATGTTGCCAAATAGGACCAAAAAGAAGCAACTGGGGGACACTGCCAGTACATGTGAAAGAAAGTGCCAGGAGAGTTTAAAGAGCAGAGATGACAGCCAAACCCCTTAAATGGCACTTGGGAGTTACATACAATCTACTGTATAACTTTGAACTGAGTGTGCTAGTGATTGGAATTTTTGGATGAATTTTCCCATTCCTAAAAGCACAGGTGAATCTGGGAAGTGTAGTCCAAAGTAAAAGGAACACAAAGGCAAGGCAATGATCTAAAGTGGCATTTTGAAATCGCTCACACCTCCATCCACACCATTTCAGAACAAAAGAAAGAAAATGTGCAGGTAATGAAAACCAACACACCAGCTATATTGGTAACAATATATAAAATCGTTAATAGAATATTCAAACGCTTCAGGTCTGTTGTACTAATGATTCTAACAAAATTGCACTGAAATTGGCCATCTGCCACTGAACATTGACGGCTCAACTGTGGAGGTCGTCAATAGCACCAAATTCCTGGGTGTGTCCACTTGGCAGAGAACCTCACCTGGTCCCACAACACCAGCTCTTTAGTCAAGAAAGCCCAGCAGCGGCTCTACTTCCTGCGTAGGCTGAGAAAAGCCCATCTTCCACCAGCTAGTCTAACAACATTCTACAGAGGAACCATAGAGAGCATCCTGAGCAACTGCATCACTGTCTGGTTTGGAAATTGCACGGTCAGAGATCGTAAAGCCCTACAACAGATAGAGAAGACAGCTGAGAAAATCATTGGTGTCTCTCTTCCTTCCATCATGGACATTTACACCACACACTGCATCCGCAAAGCTATCAGCATTGTGAATGACCCAACACACCCTTCACACTCACTGTTTACACTTCTACCATTGGGAAAAAGGTACCAAAGCATTTGGGCCCTTACCACCAGAATGTGTAACAGTTTTTTTACCCCAAGCAGTCAGATTCCTGAACACTCAAGGACCGGTCTGATATCTGATATATGTGTTCTGCTCTGCAATGTTGCATATGTTTGCACATTTGACTCACATGCACCTTGTTATATATTATGTGTCTTTATGTTACGTGTCGTGGATTCTTCGTTGTCCTGTGTTCTAGCACCATGGTCCTGGAGGAGCATTGTTTCGTTTTACTGTATGCTGTACTACTGTATATGGATGAAATGACAATAAATTCTCTAGAATCTTGAAAAATTGGTAAGATTCATTAAAAGGACAAAAGAGAAAACACAAATGTGTGTATCATTCAGTCTTTCTTACATTGCAAAAGACATGACCCCATTATTTAGGAAATGCTCCCGATGTCGGGAAGTCGTCCAAGGCAGCCAAAGCATCCAAAGAAGAATCGTAAATGACATGGCCATTCCCATGAGCTTATTTCAGTCCCCAGTTGAGATGGCCTATATGTCCGTACATTTGACAGTAAACCTCAACCCAATATCTAGTGAGGATGCATGTTGGCTGCCCTGACAGAGAAAACGCAGGAAATGCTAGAAACCCTGGGTTTGCCTGGGCACTGGAGACCATAGATCGGAATAGAAAGGCCCACTCATCCCTCATTATCAGGACCATGCAATAAAACTTAACCCAGAGATGAACCGTCACAGCATTTTTTGGTGGCCAAAAGTTGTGCTTATCAGGTTTAGTATACAAGAATCGCATATTACACTATACAGTACAGATTGACATGCACATGTGATGTAGTCTGGTTTAAGAATTCCAGCCCAGTTTTTGACTATGGTTTAGCTCTGTTACTTGTGTTAATTCTCTAGTCCACAGTTTCTTAAACTTTAGGTTGCAATCCAAAATTGGTTGCAGTTCACTGCTGGAGGGTTGCAACTCGCCATTGTACCTAATCGGAATGGGTCATATACAGTTTACAAAGTGTCTCTTGTTTAAGCAACTGAATGATTCCATTATGAAGACAGCCCCCCCACCCCAATCTGGCAGTCATCTTTGCCTGTGTCTTGAAAACACTAAGAGGGCAAGCTTGGGTCACGACAAAAAAAGTTAAAGAAACTCTGCTCCAGTTCATGGCTTGCCCCATATTTGATTATAATTGTTTTCTGTACTGAGCCTTGTTTATTAGTTTCTTGACTTCCTGGTCTGCTGTTTTGACTTCAGTTCATCTCCCAATTTCAGTGTCCATTATTATTTCTCAATGCTGCCTTCCCTGTGAAGTCAAGACAATTAAGTAGTTTTCTGGTTATTTTTCTAGTTTAGCCTCCTCTGGGTGCTCAAGTTTTCCTCCCACAGTCCAAACACAGGCAGCTGAGGTGAACTGGTGATTCTAAATTGACCCCAGTGTGTGGCTTGGGTGTGCGTGTGTGGTTGTTTGCCTGGCGATGGACTGGCACTTTGTCCAGGGTTTGGTCCTGCCTTGCTGCCTGTGCTAGCTGGAATAAGCTCCAGCAGACCCCTACAACTCTATTTAGGACTAAGTGGATAAGAAAATGACTGACCGACTAATCTAAACTTATGAGGTATTACAAAGCAGACATTCTAATATGAGAAGAGTTAGGGTTCCGAATGGAAAGTCCATTTTTACCAGTTTTGCTAAAGGTGGTTTTAGAAAACTATGAAGTTCATTATTTGTTTTAAAGGCATTCTGTTGGTATAACAGGGTGTCATCCAATTGGTCAGTCAATTAAATAAGGTGGATTTAGGTGAGGGGCAAATAACATCATTGGTTCTCTTCTGGGTTGCTCTCCTGCACCATGAAACAATGAAAATGGAAATCTGGCTACACTGTGCAACCCTCTCTCCCCTCCAACGTGCACCCTTAAACTGGTCCCCGTAAAACACACACCATTCCTGCCTGTTTGATAATGAACTAAGTAATTGCTGGTAGTTTTGACCTTTTCATTTGAGAGTATACTCTAATACAGGGGTGCCCACACTTTTTTGGTTTGCGAGCTACTTTTAAAATGACCGGGTAGAAATGACCTACCTACATTAAAAATGCTATATAAATGCTTGCCGATGTGTGACACGTCGCTCCATTTTGCTGGAAGTAACCTACCGTTAACTCACAATCATCCAGTCGATTCTGACATTACTTAAATAAATTGGTAACATCCAGAAGTTGCAAATGGAGGTTAAATGTCACAACGGCTGTCCGGCGCCAACCTCATCGCTCCAGACTCAGGGGCAGCCCAGCTTGTTCAAAGCTCCATATACTGAGGAGCACATTGCACATTGTTTCGTTCAGATTGCTTTTTCTTAGTGAGAGTATTTACAGAATATGTGGGGCCTCTTTTGAGTGAATCTCCCTGCTGTTGTCATGTCTGTCTCTCTCTTCATGAAACTGCTTGGCTCCCAGCACACTCATTTTATTGAAATTTGGGCACATTTATTCTTCAGGGAAACCTGTTGGGAAAGTTGAGTTTTCATTGACATATTGCTAAACACTGTACAATATCTGTAACTTGAAATATTCCCATTTGACAAGTATTTAAAAAAAAAAAGCATTCTGTGTGACTTCGATTATGGATTATTTTACTGTTCCATATTTACCTTAAGTGGGACTATTTCAACTGTATATTTTCTGTTTTTACTCATCCAATAGCAGCTTCTTATGGCAACAGATTCTCATTGTAAGGCACACATTTGAAATGGCGGCAGAGTCAAGTGTGCTGGTTGAATTAACCTCTGCAACATCAACTCAGTTCTCCTGCTGTTCGATGTCATGCCAGCTTACTTACATGATCGTTGTGACCATTGTCACATACGCATGTTTAGGAGACAACTAAAGAGACTGAATAGATGTAATTCCACGCCGGGCCAGGGGATGGCAAAGTGTGCTAATTCTCTCTCTCAATCCCTTGCAGACCATTCTCAGGAAATCCCGTCTCTTTCTGGGGCAGCCAATGACGTCATTTCCAGTACCGGACCTGATGACATCACTTCCTTTACTGGCCTTTAAAGCTGCCATCTTGCTTCCAGTATATCAGTTCTGTTTTGGACTCAGATGTGTGAACATGTCTTTTCTTGCTAATCAATTTTGCAGCCGGGAAAAATAATACGGGTGGTGCCCCAAACCTTCTCAATGTCTTTTTGTCATTTTTGTGACACCATAAATGTAAAAATGCAAATAAATACAGTGCCCTCCATAACGTTTAGGACAAAGACACGTTTTTTCCTTGAATTACCGCTCTGCTCAACAGTTTAAAATTACAAATCAAACAATTCTGACATGAATAAAGTGCAAATTGCAAACTTTCATACATTTGCACACATTTTGGTCACACCTTGTAGAAACAACACTTTTTATACATGGACCCCTATTTCAGGGCACCATAATATTTGGGATATGGCAATGGCAAGTTTACTAAAGTCATTGTCATATTTAGGACTTTGTCGTATATCCCTCAAATGCAATGACTTCTTGAAGTCTGCAATCCATAGACATCACCAGGTTATGAGGGTCTTCTGCGGTGATGTTTTGAAAGTCTTATAATGTAAATATATTAGACAGAGATAGCGAGAGAGGTAGAGATAAAGGAGATAGAGATAGAAAGAAAGACCTAGAGATAAAGGAGATAGAGATAAAGGGACTAGATATGGAGATACAGATAAAGGAGATAGAGAGATTTAGATAAAGGAGCTAGAGATAGAGAGATAGAGATAGAGATAAAGGAGATAGGAATAGAGATTTAGATAAAGGAGCTAGAGATAGAGATAAAGGAGATAGAGATAAAGGAACTAGAGATAGAAATCGAGGTAAAGGAGATAGGGATATAGAGATAAAGGAGATACAGATTGAGATAAAGGAGACAGAGATAGAGATAAGGAGCTCTCCAAGCTAGGCTCAGTGACTTGTTACGAACAGAATTATTACCTGCATACTTAGGAATTACATCACACTATAAAACAACTTTACAGCTGCATTATCTGCCAATCATAATGCTTCAGTTTTTCTCTGAGACTATAATTGCTTGTCAGTGTGCCACAATAACTTTCTTTCATCATGGGCTGATGCAGGTAATCATTTTGTATGAGACTTTAAGAGAGATTATACCGCTTCTCTTTTTCAATGCCATTTTGTTTTTTGCAGGGGCTGCCATTTTGCAGACTGGTTGTAACCGCATTACTAGGTAAATGACCAAGGAAGCAAGTGGCGGTGACATCACTTGGTTATGGACATAATGGCCCCTTCCTATCTGAGTATACAGAGTTAGACCTTAAATTGGAGCATTGCACCTTTGACTGTGTTCTTGGCAAATGAATCCTGGCAAATGAAATATTGACTTCTATTTTGAATTCTGATTTTTAACTTCACGATTGAATTGCTTATTATGAGTCTATGTCTTGTTGCAGATTATTTAAGGACTTGGTATTTATGGTAGAAAATGACAGACAATGAGCAAGTAGTATTAGAATGAAACAAAAGAACTAATCGTCAATCCAAAAATGCAAAATCAAACTTAAAGTCAAAAGTAAAGCTGTAAAAGGTCCAAACCTCAACTTGAGAGCTTTAGCCTTAAAATAATAAATAACGTTGTAACGCTAAAAGAGTTAAATGCTATGTGAATGATTGTTTTCACAAATTTATTTTTTTGTTCTAGGAGCAGGTATTGTTTATCCTCCAACCACTAATCACATCACCCATAAAAAACCTAATCACACAAACCATGGAGTTTAAGCAATGCAGACAAACTCCTCTTGTCTTCATGTTTTGTACTCATTGCTGAAATTCCTTTCCAATACAACAACAAGCATGGGAAAAATTCTTTCAAACCCAGTAATGCAATTGTTTATTTTGTAATGTTAAAATATTAGATAGATAGATAGATAGATAGATAGATAGATAGATAGATAGATAGATAGATAGATAGATAGATAGATAGATAGATGTTAATTTTTCCCCATGGACAAATAGCATTTTACAGAAGCTCTTTAAATATAAAGAAAAGAACAGAAATATGGAACTTCGATAAAAAAAGGTTGCTGCTTATATACAGTATATAGATAGTGCCTTATTTTTAAATAAAATTAGATCAAAAGACAACATTTTAGATAAGTAAAAATGTATATGTAGCTATGAATTATGCAAATCCTTATTGAAAATAGGACTGTGGGCTCACCTTGAGTTTAGAGGGAGATTAATCTAACTGCAGCCTGCAATACCTATGGCATAGGTCAGGTACGCTGTTTGAGTCAAATAACCCTCAAACAACCTTAATCTTAACCATACTGTAATGGGGCATGCAATGGGCATTTCATTATTGACTTAGAGTGTGTTTCATGATGATGGGGCATTAATTGACTGACCTTATAGGCACTGCACTTTGTAATTACTCTTAGTTGTTCTGAAATGCCATCCATGGTTACCAGTATGTTGTGCCAAGAATGAAAAATAAAGGGTGCTCATGAGCAATTTCTAAACCTAAATTATGCAAGGTGACAGAAAAAATAAGTTCATTAATAAAAGTTATTAATAGTAGTGTTCAGAATGGTACAAAATAATCAGAATCAAGGGGAGAAAAGCCCTTCAATGCAGCTTAGGGCCTTACATCTGTCCTGAAGAGGCCTCATCTGCTTCTGCTGCAAATGCAATCCTCCTTGTCCTGGCACTCTCAATTTTTACTGCCATCTGCTGGCTTAGCTTTGTAATATACTACCATACTCTGAATCTGATAAGGCAGTGGGTTTCTAGTTCAGTCTTGAGGACCTCTGTGGCTATAGGTTTTTGTTCTATCTAATTTCAAATCAATAAAAATAAACTACAATTCCTGGTTTTGTGGGTGTGTGTGTGTGGGCGTGTGTGTGTGTGTGTGTGTGTGTGTGTGCAAAAACATACAAAAATAAAACAGAGAGAAAAAAAAACCAGAACTCATGACCGTTGTTTTTGTTTTTTTCTTTTTTTCTTGTACTTCTCAACATTCAGAAAAGAAACTAGTGTGAGATTTGCATTTATAAGAAATTCTGAAGTATTTGTAGTTTTGCTCATCCTTTTGTAATTTTATTATTAATTCCCCTATTATTGTGGAGTTTAAAGTACCAGGATAAACTTTTTACTGGACAGTTTTTTACATCTAATTTGTTAAAAATAACATGAAGTGAAGTTTTAAATGACCCTAAAGTCCTACTGTCTAATAAACTACTCGATAATTTATTTGTCTATGGTTCTCTGTGTGAAGAAAAATTTCTAAATGTACGTGCAAAATTTACCTTTAACAAGTTTCCAACTGTTCCCCCGTGTTCATGTTGAACTATTTACAAAGTAACAGTCATGATCCACTGCACTAATTCCTTTAAAAATTAAAAAAAATGAGTCACCTCTTAATTTCCAGTCATGTCAACTCTTTCAATCTCTCCTCATTCTGTAGATCTTCCCCTGCAGTCCTGGAATCATCCTAGTTGCTTTCCTCTGGACCTCTCTGGCGCTGCCAGCACTGCTATGTCTTTTTTGTAGCCAGGAACCCAAACGTGCAACACAGTTCTCCAGCTGAGGTCTCACTAGTGTGTTGTAAATCTTGAGCAGAACCTCCGGTGACTTGTACTCTACACATCGTGCTGTATATCCTTACATTCTGCTGCCTTTCTTAATGACTTCTAAACACCGTCTAGATATAGATGATGATTGTATGAAGGACATTCAAAAAGTTTCCGCACTTTTATATGATGCAGGGAAAATTGCATCACAAATGAAGGTGACTATGCAGAAAAGTGATGTCATTTGTTTTTAAAATGAGTTTAAAAAAAAGTGTTGGAAACTTTTTGAACATCCCTCGTACTTTGACTCCTAATTCTTTCTCATAAGGTATACTTTCAAATTTCAGACTTGCTACTGTGTAATCAAATGTAATATTTTTAATTCCTGTGCGTAGTACTTTACATTTATTTACATTACGTTTCATCTGCCACAAATTTGCCCAAGCCTATCCAAGTCTGTCTGAAATGACTCAACAGATGTTAGATTATCTGCTGTGAAGGACGGCCAGGGCCAATGCATGGCTGGGACGCCCCTTCTGTGTATGTGCCAGGAGAGCAAGCATGGGCTACACAGTACCTCCCTGGACCACTTGGTGGCAGCCCCCCTGGATGACTGTGGTGCCTCAGATACCCGCAGGGCTCCATGGGAAATGGAGTTCTCCACAGCCCTGTTGGGATCTGTGGTGGCCACCAGGGGGCACTGCATGGGTTCCTGGGCCCATCTGGACTGTAGTTTAGCCACACCCGAAGGTGCAGTCAGAGGCAGATGGTCAAGCACCTGAAGCACTTCCGGGTGAACTTTAAAAGGGGCCAGCAGCCGGGAGGAGGAGGACAACACTTGCCTGGAGGAGTGGTGGTGGTGGTGGTGTAAAGAATTGTGTGTGTTTTGCTTTGTGGTGCTTTTGGGACTTTGTACTGCTTGAAGTGCCATCCTGGAGAAGCTAGACTACCTGTGTGAGCTCTGTAAGGAGAGTTCACGCAAAAAAATAAAGACAAAATTGATAATGTTTCTGTTTAAGGCCCAAGTATTCCAGTTATACTTCTTTAATTTTCTATATGTTATCAAATATGCTGTCAGAAAACTACTTGTATGTGCCTCTCTGCCTTTTAATCTAATATCTAAGAGGTAATATTTCTATCTAACTGTCCATTTAACAATCTGAGATCATCACATTATAACACCAGAAATATAATAGAGTGTTAAGAATATTCCATTAACCAGTTAGCTTACAGGGGATAAAACACAATCACCCATTCTCTACAGTATGTAGCTATGTTAAACGTATATTATATTCTAATTAAGCAACCACTTATGTGAATTAACTATGACATTAACTTTCTCAGACCGACTATTACCTTGATTAAATCTAAAAAATCCATGATCTTGTACCTTGCTTTTGCAAAGTTAGCCAAGTTAATATTTGGGTTATTAAAGTCGCCATGATTATAATTTCCCTCTCTACTTTTGACTTTTTAATATCATTAAGAAGATGCACATTGAAATCACTTTCTGTATTTCTATAAGACACTCCTAAAATAAGGCCTCCATCCCTAATGCTTCCTAGTTGAATTCAGACATCCTCACTAAGATGGGGTTCAGCATCCAATTGAAGATGACTTGCATTCAAAATCCTATTTTTCATAAACGGCAACCGCCCCCCCCCCCAGTTATTTTGTCTGTCTGTCCTAAAAGTGCGTCACCATCTACAGTATGTTATACTCATCCCCATCCTTGTTATTTAGCCAGGTTTCTGTTATTGCTATATTATTATAATTACAGAGTACAACTCTGTTCCTAGCATTTGAGCTGACAATTTTTAATGAGTTACTTACTTTGGCACTTTAAGTAAGGTATAATTGCTACGTATATTTGTCATTCCACAGATGTTTGTCCCTTAATGTAAAGTTCTAGATCTGGCCTGTCGTCCCTGCCATTTCAGTTCCCAGTTTAAACAATCCCCTATTGTCCTCCTCATATGTGTCCACCCCAAGATACATTGGTGTCCCTCCACTACTTACTTATAATTTGCCCAGTCACCAGTAGATGGCTGCAAATATCAAAAGATAGTTTTATTTTATTGATTAAATAAATGATATGAATGCATTATAAAATTCTGTTACTTCTGCTCCACACTCTCAGATGATAAGGTTCTCAAATAACATACATCTTGAGCTCTGATCGAGTTTAAGTACAAGGGAGCCTGTGGAGCCACAGAAGACCTGAATGGTGCTGAAGAGTGGTCAAGCAAGGAGGCCAAGCCACAGAAGGAGTCAACTGTCCTTTAAAAGGCCTGTTACCACCAGCATCTACTCTTCTGTCCCTTTCACCACTTGTTCTTTACAATATTGAAGAAGTGTAAGTAACAGAATAAGATTCTCTCATAGTAATCCTCCATACCGTGAAAATGCCAGGTTCTCCAAACCTGTACAAAAATGGTACATTTAGTACATATTAGCTACAAAGATAAGGATAAACAATAAGAAACATAAAAGCACGGCAGGACTTTAGATCAGCTAACCTATGCCCTAAAGGCCACAGAGGCTACAAATTAATCAGAATATATAAATAAATACTTGTTCTTTTTTTGTTTTTCAAAGAAATATTCTGACCACTTGAGTGACAGAGATAAGTTGTCCACAAGTAGACACACACACATTGCCATCCCTGAGTTTACACAATTTCAGTAAATAGCAACTTATGACAGAGGTGTTTGTGGTAGCAGAAAGTTCTAAGTAAGGGCTGTGAAAACATGAAGTGAAATGAAGAAGAAAGCAATTTATTGCCTCATTATAGTGGCAGTTCTTCAAAAATGGCCAGTGACAGCATGATAGCTTTTTTATTATATTGATACTGAAGTATACGAAGGTGATGAGTTTGCTCAAACTGTAAATTGTATCTCCATTTCTGAATCTGTAACAAGAGTGCTGCGGACCATTCAAAGCTGCTGTTTGGTAGATGTCTGGGGTGCAAGACAGATGGACCAGATACAGATGACCCCTCACATGATTGTTAGATGCAGCCGTAGCTGAGCTCAACAGACGTGCACAGCACACTGAATCCAAATTAAGGAGCAGACATGCTGTCTCATGTCAGGTGCTGGGTTTCTGTGCACTTCTTGCATATCAGGGTGTCATTTACTTTATTAATTTTATTCAAAGAAAATAACATTCCATATGATCAAGTCTAACTTATACAATGAAGAAGATAGCATAACAAGCAATCAAGCTGAAATTAACAAAACAGAATTCAAACCCTACCGGAGAGAAAGAGAGGACAGCCAACAGCAAATCTATAAAAGCAGTAAAGAAGGGAGAATGTCCCTTTGCCTGATATACAGTGGTGTGAAAAACTATTTGCCCCCTTCCTGATTTCTTATTCTTTTGCATGTTTGTCACACAAAATGTTTCTGATCATCAAACACATTTAACCGTTAGTCAAATATAACACAAGTAAACACAAAATGCAGTTTTTAAATGATGGTTTATATTATTAAGGGAGAAAAAAAATCCAAACCTACATGGCCCTGTGTGAAAAAGTAATTGCCCCCTGAACCTAACAACTGGTTGGGCCACCCTTAGCAGCAATAACTGCAATCAAGTGTTTGCGATAACTTGCAATGAGTCTTTTACAGCGCTCTGGAGGAATTTTGGCCCACTCATCTTTGCAGAATTGTTGTAATTCAGCTTTGTTTGAGGGTTTTCTAGCATGAACCGCCTTTTTAAGGTCATGCCATAGCATCTCAATTGGATTCAGGTCAGGACTTTGACTAGGCCACTCCAAAGTCTTCATTTTGTTTTTCTTCAGCCATTCAGAGGTGGATTTGCTGGTGTGTTTTGGGTCATTGTCCTGTTGCAGCACCCAAGATCGCTTCAGCTTGAGTTGACGAACAGATGGCCAGACATTCTCCTTCAGGATTTTTTGGTAGACAGTAGAATTCATGGTTCCATCTATCACAGCAAGCCTTCCAGGTCCTGAAGCAGCAAAAAAACCCCAGTAGACCATCACACTACCACCACCATATTTTACTGTTGGTATGATGTTCTTTTTCTGAAATGCTGTGTTCCTTTTACGCCAGATGTAACGGGACATTTGCCTTCCAAAAGTTCAACTTTTGTCTCATCAGTCCACAAGGTATTTTCCCAAAAGTCTTGGCAATCATTGAGATGTTTCTTAGCAAAATTGAGACGAGCCCTAATGTTCTTTTTGCTTAACAGTGGTTTGCGTCTTGGAAATCTGCCATGCAGGCCGTTTTTGTCCAGTCTCTTTCTTATGGTGGAGTCGTGAACACTGACCTTAATTGAGGCAAGTGAGGCCTGCAGTTCTTTAGATGTTGTCCTGGGGTCTTTTGTGACCTCTCGGATGAGTCGTCTCTGCGCTCTTGGGGTAATTTTGGTCGGCTGGCCACTCCTGGGAAGGTTCACCACTGTTCCATGTTTTGCCATTTGTGGATAATGGCTCTCACTGTGGTTCGCTGGAGTCCCAAAGCTCTAGAAATGGCTTTATAACCTTTACCAGACTGATAGATCTCAATTACTTCTGTTCTCATTTGTTCCTGAATTTCTTTGGATCTTGGCATGATGTCTAGCTTTTGAGGTGCTTTTGGTCTACTTCTCTGTGTCAGGCAGCTCCTATTTAAGTGATTTCTTGATTGAAACAGGTGTGGCAGTAATCAGGCCTGGGGGTGGCTACGGAAATTGAACTCAGGATACACCACAGTTAGGTTATTTTTTAACAAGGGGGCAATTACTTTTTCACACAGGGCCATGTAGGTTTGGATTTTTTTTCTCCCTAAATAATAAAAACCATTATTTAAAAACTGCATTTTGTGTTTACTTGTGTTATATTTGACTAATGGTTAAATGTGTTTGATGATCAGAAACATTTTGTGTGACAAACATGCAAAAGAATAAGAAATCAGGAAGGGGGCAAATAGTTCTTCACACCACTGTATATATATATATATATATATATATATATATATATATATATATATATATATATATATATATATAGTTTTACACTTGCAGATGAAAACACATATACTGTTAAAATCATTTATAGTCAGAATGGTGATATTTCCCTTCCTCTCTTTCTCTATTTCATTCTCTCTGTCTTAACATTTCATATACTGTCTCTGTTGAGCAATTACTTGTTCTTGAGTTGTGCTCTAATGGCTATCAAGTATAATTGCAAGCTTTAACACTGCATAGTCTGTCTCTCTCTATCTATACTATCCCTATCCCTTTGTGTGTGTATGTGTGTGTGTGTATAATTACATATTGCTCATAATCTTCAATTCTGTTTCTGTGGTTTTTGCATCTGTCTGAGCTCATATTGCATGCTCTTGCTCCCTGCTCATGAACTGCTTGCATGGTGTCCCTCACACACATTGCCTTCCACCTCCAGAAGCCCAGGGTTTGACTCCCATGTAAAGTTTATTTTGCATTTCACTTTTAATTCAAAATCTCAAAACTGATGCAGTGGAAGTAAACGTGTGTGAGATTATCCTGTGGTGGACAGATCTGGTTCCAGCCTTTAACCTTAAGCTGCTGAAATAGGCATCAGCCTTCCACTAGCTTGACCCAAATAATTAAAGGATGGATGCTTGATAATGACAGCAAATTACCCATCAAAATACATTTTTAAGTCTCCACTAATATGAGAATGAGGAAACACTTGCACAACTGAGCTTCACATTATGTATAAACACAAATAGAAAGAAGAGTGGGAAATGTAAAATTAAAACAAAAGAACTTCAGTTTCATCATCAAAAGCTACAGCATTAAAGCCATACATCAGACTTCATTTTCTGTTTTTATGTACTATACAGTGCTTCCTATGTAGAAGCTGAAATTTAAGGGGCTATCAACATGACTGTTAAATGGATATGACAAGTACCAAATTATAATTTGAGACCATTGTTCAATGCAACTGATCTTTGCAATTGTGAAATGATTAGAGAAAAATATCAGGTCAGATCAGGTCAGGGATGATGCACTTGTAGAGTGTGTTCCTGCACCCACCACATGATGAAACAGCTGAGGATCCCGGTTGGCAACCCCCCAGGGCAGACACGCGGTCCAGTCCCACCCTCCAGAAATGACCCTCTATCTGCCGCAGCCAGGTGTTACATGGGCATCCCCTTGGCCTGATCCAGCCACTCAGGTCTTCAACATTGAGGATCATGTGAGCCGGATCACCCTGGGGGAATCGTGCCACATGGCCGTAAGTGCTGTAACTGACGCTCCCTCACAATGCAGGTGATGTGCCTCATTCGGGACTCATATAAAAATATGAATAATAAAAAACGGATTGATAATTAAATGATGATTAAAACATTTCATCATAAAAACAAACATAAAAGTAAGCAATTTTAAGGTATATGTGCAGTTTGAATTAAAATGAAATGCATGCTTTTACTTATATAGTGCCCTTCATGCTGAAATTTGTTACAGGATGTCCCAAGTAAATTAAACACACGTTTTGGTGTTACCATTTAGATTGACTTGCAGACTTCCATCTTCAATTTAATCATCACGTGACCAAAAGGACCTCTTAGTTCCTCTCACTGTATGTTTGAATTTAGCCACTTCTTTCATTCCCCTCACTACAGGCTTGTGAAATTGTGCGTTTAATGGCAGTGTCCAATGTGAAACAAGAATCAGACAACCAAAAAGACTTGGGTCATGTCCGTGACACAGTATAATGTAAATGCAAAGAAAGTGTCGATGTCTTTTGTAGGACTGATTCAAAGGTGGCTGAACTGCTGGTCACATGGGTTGCAGGCAGGAAGAGGCGGGTCCAGGAGGGCAGACAATGGATCAAAAGGTAAAATGGCTGCCAATTTTCCATTCTGCAGAGGGAGGAAGAGGGAACGCATTAGCTCAAAGTGCCAACCCCTGGTTCAGTGGGCAGCTACCACCAGAGCCCCGCAAGCATACATGTATGACATGGATATGAAACCAAACATCACTATTTTTGGAATAAACTCGGTGTACAAGAATATGAGCATAAGATTTTAGTGGCTTTCAGGAGCCGTACTCAGTTTTTCCTCCCATACTCCAGGTCGTGTTAAGTGGTGAATCCACACTGGCTGAGCGTGTGGGCCCTGCAATGGACTTTTGGACAAGTCCAGAGTCATTTCCTGCCTTATAGTTAGTGTTTAGAGGACCTTCCTCCCTCATTTAAAAACCACAACCCAAGTGCTTCCTGTTTGCTGGTAGCAGCAACGCACAGCAAAGTTACACTCAAAAGAACCCCCTGATAAGACCTCTCGGACAACAAAAGCATGGCGGGAGTGAGTAGCTTTTTGAAATACAGCATGTTCTTCTTCAATTTCTTATTCTGGGTAAGTAAATCATGTCAGTACCTATTTGCTTGTTGCCAGAAGGTAGCTGTTGCATCTGTGCAGGTGTGCTGACCAGCCATTTATGTGAGAAAATGTCATTTCTAACAAATTACCTGATGTATCTTAAAATGAAGTCCCAAAATATGTAAGGCATAACATTCGGGTGCATTTAACTGATTTGAAAGTTTTAAGCTTTAATTACATCAACAAAGCATTTTTGATTAAGAAATATCTTGGTAACAATGAGTAATATTCAAAAATAACAGCAATAATAAAATGCAATTACATGCACTGGTGTACTACTTTTCAGTAGATGCTCTTAAACTGTACTTAAAGTAGTGCATTATGTCATGTAGCTAAAAACAGAGCCCAAATCAGCTTGTTCTGGCTCACCACCTTCCACAGACAGCAAGTCCAATTCAAGTGATGTAAAAACGGCCGTTGTTAGTTGTGGAGGGTCTGGGACTAACTGTAGTTCAAACTTTTAACACTTTTAAAAGAAGTACCTGACAGAGGGTTCAAATCTCAAGGTACAGTTAAGAGCTGCTTAAGACCACGATGGAGAGCAGGGCTGGGGCAATAATATTTGCAGTGTCAGAATTGCTATGCAAGTTTTTATGTTATATATATATATATATATATATATATATATATATATATATATATATATATATATATATATATATATATATATATATTGTGAAAGCTGGCCCAGACACACACAGACGGACATCTTATGTTCACCCAACACACCCTTTATTTACAGTATTTACAGTTCTTTATGTTACGTGCACCCCCAGTGCCTCCAGCACCGATCCCCCAAAGTCCAGGCCTCACAGTCTCTCAATGCCTTCCTCCTCCTGGCCGCCTCCAGTCCTCTCTCCAGCTCTGTCTCTCTTCCACTCGACTTTCATTCTCGACTGAAGGGAAGCGGCCCCTTAAATAGGAACCCGGATGGGTTCCAGCTGCTTCCCGGCACTCATCCGCAGACACGCCCCAGTGTGGCGGAAGTGCCGGCTGCGCACCCGGAAGCCCTCCAGGTGTCCCCTGTCTTCTTCTCCAGGGCTGTTCAGGCACTGGGGCGCCGCCTGGCAGCGGTCACGGTTCCCTACAGGGCTGGGTTTCCAAGCCGTTTACCCGTGGCCCCCAACATAACCAGGGCGGTCGCCCCCTCGCAGTCTGGAAGAGGTACAAGCCCTCCTCTGGTCCTCCTGGGCATCGGCCACAATATATATATATATATATATATATATATACAGGTATATATATATATATATATATAGTGACAATGGATGGCGCTATGCTAGTGCATAACTCGACACAGACAGGTGCAAAAGGGAAACTAAGAAAACACAAAAGTTTTATTTTTCCTCACCTTGTGGGAAACACCTTCCTCATTTTCCACAGGCACACAACACAGTCCCACAAGCACAATAGCACACAATAGAAATAATTCCTCTTCTTCTCTCTTTTCTCCTCCACTCCTCCTCTCCAAGCTTTGTCTACCTTTCACCCGACTCTGGCTCAACATGTACTGTCCGTTGGCCCCTTAATATAAGGCACCCAGTAGTGCTTCAGGTGCTTGTAAATAATTGATAATTGCTATTAAATATGAAATTATAAATTAAACATATTAATAATATATATAATAAATAATTGATAATTGGTATTAAATAAATTCAAACATAATAATATATATAAATATATATACATTATATATATATATATACTGTACATTAATAATTGATATTAAATATAAAATTAAGGCTGCAATCTTAAAGTGTTTTTCACAGTAAAAGTACTTTTTGGTAGTTTACAGAATTTTACAATTAAACACAATGCATTCTAGGAAATAACTTTGGGTTAAGCATGTTTACAGTAAATTATTGCATTTGATGGAAAAATGCAATGCATTCTTGGAGGTCTAATTTTTACTGTCTGGAGTGAAGCCAGTCACTCACCTGACATCACAAAGGCAAGCTGTCCTTCCTCCTAGAAGACATGGCTTCATTTTTATTTATTTTGTTTTTACCAATCTGGTATGACTATTCTCCCATTAGAAAGTTGTATTAAGTTGAAATAACGTAAAAATATTAGAAGAAAAAAAAATATATATATAATTATATATAATTTTATAACCACTCAGTCCACAGTCATGGATTGCAAGGCAGGAACAAACCTTGAACAGGGCACCAGTCCATTGCAGATATCAGTAATAGTTATTAGGAATGTTATAACTTAATACAGTAGAATATTCTTTTAACTTAAAATTACTTAAAATGGCTTTCACACACAACCCAGATTAATTACTTGTAATTATTATGCACCTGAGGTTACCATATACAGTATTATGCAATTATTTAAAGACATTTACTACATTTTCTGGTGTATTTTTCTTGGCAGAGAATTACGTATTTTCATAAACTTTGATAATTTGCATATGGAAACACCCCTTTCAAAGTAAAGGTGCAAATGGTTCCTGGTGTGATCCCAATAACTTTGGTCATGGGGAAAGAAAGTCTAAAGATGGTTATTTTTTCACTGCGTGCTCTAGTTTGGGTGTGGCTGTAGAATCTGATTTTTGATGAAGGGTTGAAATCTAAATAATCAACATAGACCTCAACATTAACGTTTGCAGTGCACCATCTATTAAAATGTTTTTTTGTAATGCATGCAGTTATAAAATGCATTACTAGAAATGTTTGTGATGCACCATCTGTTCAAATGACAAATGCAATGCACACCATTGATATATGCCATTTGGTATGGAATTGGTAAATTCATAATTGAAAGAGGTTGTAAAAAGCAGTGTTAATGTTTGTAGTGCACCATCTGTTGGAATGGGAAATACAATGCATTTTTATTACTACAAATGTTTGTGATGCGCCATCTTTTGGAATGACTGAAATATGGATGGACACACAGACAGACATACAGACACATATCCTTTCATTAAGGTAGATCTTCTGATAAATTGGCAACTCTGTCACACACACTACATCTCAAACACATTCTCCTCCTCCTCACAGCAACATGCATAAATGTTTTCTCACCTACCCATTAAATTACACTAATGATTCTAAAGGTTTTGTGAAGTAATTTTGATGTTATTTTAGCGTTATTAATAATTTAAATTATATATATTATATATATATATATATATATATATATATATATATATACTGTATATATATATATATATATATATATATATATATATATATACAGTTGTGCTTGAAAGTTTGTGAACCCTTTAGAATTTTCTCTATTTCTGCATAAATATGACCTAAAACATCATCAGATTTTCACTCAAGTCCTAAAAGTAGATAAAGAGAAACCAGTTAAACAAATGAGACAAAAATATTATACTTGGTCACTTATTTATTGAGGAAAATGATCGAATATTACATATTTGTGAGTGGCAAAAGTATGTGAACCTCTAGGATTAGCAGATAGTTTGAAGGTGAAATTAGAGTCAGGTGTCAATGGGATGACAATCAGGTGTGAGTGGGCACCCTGTGTTATTTAAAGAACAGGGATCTATTAGAGTCTGCTCTTCACAATACATGTCTGTATAAGTGTATCATGGCACAAACAAAGGAGATTTCAGAGGACCTCAGAAAAAGAGTTGTTGATGCCCATCAGGCTGGAAAAGGTTACAAAACCATCTCTAAAGAGTTTGGACTCCACCAATCCACAGTCAGACAGATTGTGTACAAATGGAGGAAATTCAAGACCATTATTACCCTCCCCAGGAGTGGTCGACCAACAAAGATCACTCCAAGAGGAAGGTGTGTAACAGTCGGCGAGGTCACAAAGGACCCCAGGGTAACTTCTAAGCAACTGAAGGCCTCTCTCACATTGGCTAATGTTCATGTTCATGAGTCCACCATCAGGAGAACACGGAACAACAATGGTGTGCATGGCAGGGTTGCAAGGAGAAAGCCACTGCTCTCCAAAAAAAACCATTGCTGCTCGTCTGCAGTTTGCTAAAGATCACGTGGACAAACCAGAAGGCTATTGGAAGAATGTTTTGTGGACGGATGAGACCAAAATAGAACTTTTTGGTTTAAATGAAAAGCGTTATGTTTGGAGAAAGGAAAACACTGCATTCCAGCATAAGAACCTTATCCCATCTGTGAAACATGGTGGTGGTAGTATCATGGTTTGGGCCTGTTTCGCTGCATCTGGGCCAGGATGGCTTGCCTTCATTGATGGAACAATGAATTCTGAATTATATCAGAGAATTCTAAAGGCAAATGTCAGGACATCTGTCCATGAACTGAATCTCAAGAGAAGGTGGGTCATGCAGCAAGACAACGACCCTAAACACACAAGTCGTTCTACCAAAGAATGGTTAAAGATGAATAAAGTTAATGTTTTGGAATGGCCAAGTCAAAGTCTTGACCGTAATCCAATCAAAATGTTGTGGTAGGACCTGAAGCAAGCAGTTAATGTGAGGAAACCCACCAACATCCCAGAGTTGAAGCTGTTCTGTATGGAGGAATGGGCTAAAATTCCTCCAAGCCGGTGTGCAGGAATGATCAAAAGTTACCAGAAATATTTAGTTGCAGTTATTGCTGCAAAGGGGGGTCACACCAGATACTGAAAGCAAAGGTTCACATACTTTTACCACTCACAAATATGTAATATTCAATAATTTTCCTTAATAAATAAATGACCAAGTATAATATTTTTGTCTCATTTGTTTAACTGGTTTCTCTTTATCTACATTTAGGACTTGAGTGAAAATCTGATGATGTTTAAGGTCATAGTTATGCAGAAATATAGAAAATTGTAAAGGGTTCACAAACGTTTAAGCACAACTGTATATAGATACATATATGCTATGGTAGGCTGACACCCTGCACGGGATTTGTTCCTGCCTTGCACCCTGTGCTGGCTGGGATTGGCTCCAGCAGACCTCCGTGACTCTGTGTCACTGTTGGACAATGGATGGATGAATATATATATATATATATATATATATATATATATATATATATATGAGTGTGTAATAGCTTATGATGGGCTTTTAAGTGTAATTTTGTTAACTTTTCTGACATTAAATAACAGCAAAAATGTTTATAGTGTTTGTGAGTGATTTCTGAAATGCTAATTTTACAGTGAATTACTGGCAGCTTTGACTGTGATGTAAAGGGGAAAGGGCAGCCACTTCCATCTTTAGAGTACGTATCAGTACTAAGGAGAGCTATTGACTTTACCATTATTTATTTAACAAGGGATTTTAAAGAAGCCCCATACGAAAAACCGAGTGCACTACATGTTTTAGTTGCTTTTAGAATCCCCTTTAGCTGCAATATATTGATCTTTTTTATTTATTTATGTATTTGTTTGTTTTTACATTATCTGTCATTTCCTTTCTTTTGGGAATAATGTTGACCTCTATTTCTAGACAACACTGCTTTAATTCATGAATGTTTGACAGAATTCATATATTGCACTGATCTCTTGAGGTCT
Source organism: Polypterus senegalus (assembly GCF_016835505.1). Classification (NCBI taxonomy): domain Eukaryota; kingdom Metazoa; phylum Chordata; class Cladistia; order Polypteriformes; family Polypteridae; genus Polypterus; species Polypterus senegalus. Next base: position 151,054,307 of record NC_053161.1, read on the forward strand.
AGAAGTCTGAAGTCGGATCATTTTACATCCTTAATTCTGTTCTTTTTTAGCGATTCAGTGTTTAATTTCACTGTGACTTTCAGTTCATTGTCCTAATTGAATATTCCATTTTCTTCAACACTTTAATTGTGAAGCAGATGGCCTTATATTCTGCTCTATCTTTATATAAAGAGGAGATCATGTTGGACTCAGTAACTGTGAGGCATCCAGGTTCTGTGTTAGAACTCGAAATCATCACACAATCCTGTCTGACAGATAGTATCAGATTCTTGTGGCGCTGCAGTATGTTTGGTTTTCAGCAAACAAAGAACTGTACATCGTGACCAAGCAACTCCATTTTGTTCATTTCTATCAGAAGCATAAGTCTGGTGGTTTGATGTGGTGCAGCTTTACAAACCTAAGTCCTGCTATCTTATTCTTTTAGTCTTTTTCTGATGGTAGATCCATGAACTGAAACATTTGTCATGCTAGCAGAGAACTATGCTAGCTTTTGGGTCTTTAGTGGTACCTCAAAAAAATATACAACCTGATCTTTGTATGAATTTGGTGGGACATCCACCAGCCTTAAATGTTCTTCCTTCTCAATGTAAAAAGATGGATTTTGGGAGTGACTTTATAAACCTTTCTAGAATGATGTGCAGTAAAAGTTGTTTCTCTAGCAGTGTTGTGCCCTAAATTTCCAAACGTTCTTCTTTTACAATATATTAGGGAGGTAGCATTCAAGTAATTATAACCTAATGACGTACTTGATTAGCAGCTTGTGGCTTTTTAATTTACTTTCTTAAATAATAAATGTGGCAGAGTGCTGGCTCTGAGGATAGCGATCTGCACTCTCAATCAGAAAGTTGCTGACTTGAATCCTGTAAACGTCAGAAGTGATTCCAGTCCATTGACCCCTCGAGCAAGGCCCTTAACCATTTGCCCTGTCGTGGGTGTGACGTTAATCTGCATCCAGCCCTGCAAGCAGGTCCTCCAACTTGGGGGTTGATGGCAGGATTGGCACTCCATCCACTGTGAAAAAAAACAAAAAAAAACTCCCACTGTTCAATTCCATCTGAACTAGTGTGGTGTTGAGGTGTCACCCATTGCCTGGCTGCACTTGGGTCCTAATTTGGGGTTCTGAGGTGAGTTTTTTTTTTTGTATGGTAGTGTATCCAACAGCTCTTTCTCCCTTGGGATGTGTTTCTTGATGCAGAATTGACTAGAACCAATACCATCCCTTTTGTAGTCATGGTGGAAAATAATTACAAAAGAGAAATATGGTACAAAGAGTGATATATGTACAGTATTTAACTTGCCTTAAAAGATAACATTCATTCCCAGAATATAATGCATATTCCTGTATACATACGTATTCAGGCCAGAGAGAAGCAACGGGACATCACAGCCAAGTGGGAGAATGCTGAAGACACATGTCCTATCCGGCAGCGAGGGATGTTGGTGACATAGTGAGACGCTTCTGACGTTGAGCTGGATCTTCAGCATTATAAGCACTCACATAATTACATTTTCATTGAATTCATGCCAGATATGGTCAACTACCAGAAGAACTGGCTGGTTGTTAATACGTTCACAGACTCTGGGCTTTTTAACCATATTGGTCAAAAGGACATCAGCACCTTTTAAAATAGCCTGCTTGTGTCCTTCACATATCCCCAACCTGACTTACAGCTCTCATTTATCAATCTCCCCCTAGTCTCTCTCGCTCTCTCTCAGCTGAATTGCATGGCTTTGTGAAATAAATTTCACAAACTACATTTGGCACAAATAACCTTCTTGCTACAGGTGGGTGTATCGACGCGCTGTATTGGCGCATGCTCTCAACCTTTGCTTTGCTTTAAGTGATGTGAAAGCAGTACGGGTGGGCAAAATGTTTCATATATGGTTTCTGCATATTGTGACAGACAGCATTTAGGCATCTTACTAACCAGGAGTGAGACTTATTGAAAATAGGACGGCTGTCTGTTAAGTTCTGATTGCAAAACTGCGCAATTGAAAAAGGGTCTACTGACTTTTTCACATTGCTGTATTTCCCATGTGCCACACTGTGTGCATGATATCAGCTTTAACGACAAGCAAGGAAATCTGCAAGCCCTCAAACTCCAGGAAGATTTTTGCACAGTTCATGGATAAAAGTTGCATTGATAAACACGATTTAAAATACCTGACTTCATAGCGGTGTTTTGCTTCTTTTACAAAAGCCAACTCAATGTTCTGCAAAGTCTGAATGTCATGTGTGTTATCTTGGGTTGATACAGGACTTGCCAAGTCCATTACTAGGGTAGTCTGTTTTTGCACCTAAAGATTATCATGCATACAGATACCTTGTTATATATTATGTGTCTTTATGTTACGTGTCGTGGATTCTTCGTTGTCCTGTGTTCTAGCACCATGGTCCTGGAGGAGCATTGTTTCGTTTTACTGTATGCTGTACTACTGTATATGGATGAAATGACAATAAATTCTCTTGAATCTTAAAAAATTTGGTAAGATTCATTAAAAGGACAAAAGAGAAAACACAAATGTGTGTATCATTCAGTCTTTCTTACATTGCAAAAGACATGACCCCATTATTTATGAAATGCTCCCGATGTCGGGAAGTCATCCAAGGCAGCCAAAGCATCCAAAGAAGAATCGTAAATGACATGGCCATTCCCATGAGCTTATTTCAGTCCCCAGTTGAGATACAACAACAACAACAACAACATTTATTTATATAGCACATTTTCATACAAAAAAATGTAGCTCAAAGTGCTTTACATAATGAAGAATAGGAAAATAAGAGACACAGTAAGGAAATAAAATAAGTCAACATTAATTAACATAGAATAAGAGAAAGGTCCAATGGCCAGGGGGGACAGAAAAAACAAAACAAAAAAAAAACTCCAGACGGCTGGAGAAAAAAATAAAATCTGTAGGGGTTCCAGACCAAGAGACCGCCCAGTACCCTCTGGGCATTCTACCTAACATAAATCAAACAGTCCTCTTTGTATTTAGGGTTTTCATGGAAGGACCTGATGATGATGGTCACGTAGACTTCTGGCTTTCAGTCCATCAATGTTGGTGCATCATGATGGTTTGAGTAGGTGGTGAAAACCGGAAAAAGAAACAGAAGAGAGAGTTGGGGTCAGTATGGATTTTGGAGCCACTGTGAATAGTTATTATGATGAATTGAACATACAGAGTATCAGTATTATGTTAAAGTGAAGTTATGAGAAGGCCATGTTAAAGTAATGTGTTTTCAGCAGTGTTTTAAACTGCTCTACTGTATTTGCCTGGCGAATTCCTATTGGCAGGCTATTCCAGATTTTAGGTGCATAACAGCAGAAGGCCGCCTCACCACTTCTTTTAAGTTTAGCTTTTGGAATTATAAGGAGACACTCATTTGATGATCTAAGATTACGCTTTGGAATATAACGTGTCAGGCATTCCGATATATAAGATGGAGCGAGATTATTTAAGGCTTTATAAACCATAAGCAGTATTTTAAAGTCAATCCTGAATGACACAGGTAACCAGTGTAGTGACATCAAAACTGGAGAAATGTGCACGTACACATATAAGGATCCTAAGGTGAATGTCTAGTGTCAGTCAACCTGCAATATTTTACTTAGAAATTTCTCACATTCATATATGAATATCCTTAAATGGATAATGGAGAATACATCATGAAGCTATTGAGAGAGTATGGTTCTGTAAATCTGCCATGAGCAGACTGTCCACAATAAATGAGAGACTGTAAAAGAAGAAGACTTGTGACCTATGAGAACTCTAATGGAGCTACAGCCTACAGTGGCTGAAATTGAAGAGGTTTTCAAGACAACACCTGAGTGCCTCACCGGGCACAGTTTTATGGGAGAGTGGCAAAATAGAAAAAAACACGCAGGGTATCTCAGCAAAGGGCACATGGGAGGCTCTGAAGTCAGCTGAAAGAAGGGTCCTATGGTCTGATAATAACCATATTTCCTTTTTGATCATCAAACTAAACACCATGCATGGACACTTCACATTAGCATTTGTCACTCCAACAGATGGTGCATTTGTAGCAATGCATTAGTGGTCCCAGCATCATGCTGTGGAGATGCTTCTCTGTAGATGGCCTTGGAAGAATTGTGAGAGTAGGGAGTAAAATGAATGCAGCAAAAATACAGGAAACCTGCACCTTGAGGGGAGGGAAGGTTTCACAAGACAGCAACCCCAAGAATAAAGGAATGGCCCAAAAGCAACAATGTTAGTATCCTGCAGTGGAAGTAAGCGTGAAATCCTCCATTGATTGTGAATGATTTTATAGGCATTGTCAACCTAAAAAATGCATTTCAGAGTAACTGGCTGTAATTTTTAATGTGAGGATTGACTGCTCTCTCTCGCCCATTGTGATTTCTTGCTTCGAGCCAAATGTGATGGAAAAGGTCCCAGTGGCATTGTAACAAAAATGTAAATAGACTACTATATACTATATATATATACTATATATACTAAAAATTGACTACTAAAATAGTGAACATTTTATAAAAGCTGAAGCTTAACTTTATGTGTGCATTTCATATACTACAATACATGCATAGTATAGATGCAACACTAGGTTTTAGGGATCACTATTTTCCATTATGTTGTCAAACCGTCCACATCTGATAGTACAGTATTGATGTGTTACATGCTCAATAAAAACTACACGTCCAGTAATGACTTATGGCACTCTAACTGCAAAGTGCCAGCTTACAAAGTATCCTTCCGTTCAGACTTGCCTCACTTGTGACAATGTTACAATAAATACTCGCTATGTGCTGTGTGTTACAGAAAAAACACAGATTAAGTCGAGCTCACTTTCTTACAACTTCATTTAACATTTTTCAGTGTCTTTATATTGTTCATTTCTGATTCAGGAACAGTTTCTATCCACAAGTCACAAAATTATTGAAGAAGCAATCATAAGTATCTATCTATCTATCTATCTATCTATCTATCTATCTATCTATCTATTCTCTGTATGTGTTATTGTTTTATTCTATGTATTTATTCTGTCAGTGTGTGTGTGTGTGTGCTTTTGTCTTTATTTGGAATTGAATTACTGTCACTATTATGAAGAAACATGCAAGAAAAAATTTCTCCATGTAGACAACAATAAATTTGAATCTGAAAAAATTAAAGATTCACATATTTACTCACAGAGCGATTATTGATTTACTGTTACTGTAAAAAACTGGAAGTTCAAGTGCTTTGCACTTTTATGTTGCAATCGTGCAATAAGAGTTAACACATTTTTTTAATCACATATCTCTGACCACTCTCTGAGAAATGGGAAGTGATATAAAATAAAGTTGGGCCTGGTGGTGTGCTCTTCACAAACAGCTCACACATGTTAAAATGGTCATGGGGTCCATTTCTAATCCTGTTTCATCCAGTTCAGGGTTACAGAGCCAGCCCTGGCAGCACTGAACACAAGGCAGAGATGGCAGTGTTGTCCACCTTATTCACACCCTAAACTTTTATTCTAGATTTTCATGGCTCTGCCTTGTTCCAGTTGCTGCTTGTTCCTGGTCTTAGTGGGAAAATCCCATTAATGTTATCAATAAAGTTAATCTGAACACCTCCTGCATCTGTCCCGTTCTCAGAGGAAGAGCCTATCTTGGCAGCAGTGGGTTCACAGCAAGAACCAGAGTCTATTGGTGGGCATTCCCTAATACGTTCACACTCAGTCACACAAAGCTGGTTTACTGTGTCCATCTCATCTAAAACACGTCTCTGTAGGGTGGAACAAAAAAGCCAACACAGACTTAAAGAGAATGTAAACCTTATCTGAGCACAGATCTGCAGCAAAGCTGTAACTATAACTACAGTGCCACCAAGATGTTGAGTAAACTAACAGGTTTTTAAAAAGAAGCAGATCACAATGTGATAAATTACACAATTGCATTGGTTTGATTTGAAAGTCTGATATAACGTTTGAAAAAGAGGATTGTAGTAAACAATTTTTAAAACACTGAAGCAAATGCGCAATGTACTGTAAATATAAAAAAGGAAAAATGTCAGGCCATCCTTTTTAGTGTTCACAATTCATTGCAGGGTGCTATTTAAATTAGGACTGACCACATGGCAAGAATCAAATCTGGACAGGCCACCAATCTGTCACAAACACATTAATGCAAGTATAGTCAGCAGAAGATAATTAAACACCTCACCTCTGCTTGGGTTGTGGGAGGAAATACAGTGAAAAAGAGCACGACTCAGTGCTCACCTATCTGGTGCTTAGTGGGGCCTCCTTCTACCTCCACACCGTTGTAATTACTTTCAGGAATGGATTCAGCAAGATGCTGGAAACCTTCCTTATGGATTTTGCTGACATGACAGGTTCACACACCTCCTGTAGATCCTGTGTGCTTTGGGACATTGCACATTATCTGTCTGCATAAGGTTTATGATATATATACACAGTGGAACCTCAGTTCACGACCATTATTCATTCCAAAACTCTGGTCGTAAACCAAGTTGGTCGTGAACTGAAGCAATTTACCCCCATAGGATTGTATGTAAATACAATTAATCCATTCCAGACCATACGAACTGTATGTAAATATATTTTTTTTAAAGATTAAGCACAAATATAGTTAATTACACCATAGAATGCACAGTGTAATAGTAAACTAATGTAAAAATATTGAATAACACTGACACAAAATACCCAGGCTCCCTGCTCAGCTGCACAAGCAGGCTCGCTCTCTCTCTCTCTCCCCCTCTCTCAGCAGCACGCGCTCGCTCGCTCTCTCTCTCTCTCTTTCATTCAGCAGCATGCACCCTCCCCCTCTCACTCAGCAGCATGCGCTCGCTCTCTCTCTCTCTCATGTGCAGGCAGGCAGGTAGGCAGGCACTCACGCACAGACAGGCACGTCTAACTGAGAACAATGCAACACGTGCGGAAATCATCGGCGCTCACAAACCGAAAGGGAAACTGGCTTGTTCATATGCCAAGGTGTGGTCGTGAACCGAGGCAAAAGTTTGGTGAACTTTTAGGTCGTGAACCGAGTTGTATGTGTACCGAGACGTTCGTGAACCGAGGTTCCACTGTATACATATATATATATATGGTTAGGAAAATTATAATATTCAACTATTTTTTTTTTACATTATATTAGATTTATTAAAAGACTAGCAAAATACCCGCGCTTCGCAGTGGAGAAGTAGTGTGTTAAAGAAGTAATGAAAAAGAAAAGGAAACATTTTGAAAATAATGTAACATGATTGTCAATGTAATTGTTTTGTCATTGTTGTGAGTGATGAGTGTTGCTGTCATATATATAAATATATATATATAAATCAACTCAAACCTTAAATAACTTAGAATATTTTGCTCTCCATAAAAATATATCCGGTCTAAATTATACAAGTTAGAAAAAAAGTAAATGTTAAAAGAACAAACATTCAAATTTCTTTACTCTTATGTAATTTTATATAAAAAATAAACTTAAATTTTAAATATCCCAAAAGATTTTCCTCTCCATAAAAATATATCCTGTCAAAATTATACAAATTAAAATATGAACATTGTGCATAACAAAACCTGGAAATATAAATAAAATGTGTTCCTTTCAGCAATAACAAATCAAATCATTCAGTTGTCTTTGCTCATATGTCATTTTAGAGCTGGACGCCTGGCATCTTTTTTGGCCACAAGTTCGTTTCTGTTTGGTGTGACGTTCTGTGTTGTGGAGATTCTCAGGATGGACTGCAGGTGCTCATCAGTGAGGTGACTCCTGTGTGCTGTTTTGTTAGTCTTTATCACTGAGAAGAGCTTCTCACACAGATATGTGCTACCAAACATGCACAAGGTTTGAGCCGCATGTAGACGTAGCTGGAGCATTTCTGCGGTAATGGAGTGAATAAACTGTGCGGGCCGTGCAGTATTGTACTTTGCCTTCAGTGTGCCATTACACTGCAGCTCAATCACCTCCATCTGAATCTGCACAGGTGCAGTTTCCACATCGACAGCAAATGGGTTGCGAAACAACTCAAAATTCTTTTTTTGTTCTTCAAAGTCACCAAAGCGCCGTGCGAACTCAGTGCGCTCAGTTTATCAGCAAAATGCGTATTTGGGAACACCGTAGTGCCGACTTGGTTCAACATTACTTGGCAACAGGGAAAGTGGGGCAAGTTGCACTGGTGCATTTGTGTCTCCCATAAAAGTAGCTTCACTTGAAATCACTTTGTGATTTTGCACGGGTAAAAACATCTGCTGAAGTGTCAGATTCTTCTTTAACTCTTCTGCTTTCTGTATCTTGTGCATTGCATTCAGGTCTTTCAGGTTATCTTGATGTTTTGTCTCATAGTGCCGTCTTAGATTAAATTCTGTAATTACAGCCACATTAGCTCCACAAATGAGACACACGGGTTTACCGCAATGTCAGTAAACATATACTCAGCCTCCCATCGGTTTTTAAAGGCTCTATGTTCAGAATCACCTTTTCTCTTCAGCATCGTGTGAGCTAGCTTCGCAATAACTTGCAGCATCATAAGCTAGACTTGATTAACGCGTAAGTGTTGGCAAGGCAGCTGAAGCGCTGCATTATGGGATCTGTAGTTTATTGTGTTACCAGCGCTTCATATCCCCGGGCCATTAATAACAATAATACAGTATATAAAATGATCTTGCGGGCCGGATTTAATTACACGCCGGGCTGGATGTGGCCCGTGGGCCTTGAGTTTGACACATATGGAGTAAATAGAACTTAAAAAGATCTCTTTTTTCGAATGTGATGGTGCAATTCAGATCGAGTTGACGCGCACTACAGTACATCAAGCCCGCGTGCTATTGTGGTTTTGCCTGCGTGCCTCAATAAGTCACCCTCCCCTCGCTCTTACTTTTTTACCGTTCATCTAATGAATACACTGAGTATGGCTTTACCAAAACAATCATTGATCGCGAATAAAGTATCCATTATTCATAAAGCTTCAATTGGTGATCTGTCTTTCTGCGTTAACCGCATATTTTTTCATACGTCTCAAACCAAGTGGATGCGAAGGTAAAATGAATAAAAATGCGTGCGTATATACTCAGTGCATCCCCTCTCAGGAATCGAACCTCGGCGCTAGAGGCGAAGCCTCTACTATTGCGCCACGGCGTGTGGTTAAGCTATTTGAGCGTAGCAGTGTAATTCGGTTTTTGTTCAGCACTCTTTGGAACTGTTGCTTTTTGTCTGCGCACTGCATCAGTTCACGTGAGCCGCTGAATATGGTTTTATATGTCACTCGCTCGCTTCTAATTGTTTCGCTGCCTTCTTAATTATATAATGCATGTTTTCTTAAGTGCTTTTTGGAGCTCTTCCTTGTTTTCTACGTAATGCGTGATAACGTGGGAGGCGTGATGATGTCACATGAAACTCCGCCCCCCACGGCTTTCGAGCTCAAGTCCATTACAGTAAATGGAGGAAAACAGCTTCTAGTTATGACCATTATGCGTAGAATTTCGAAATGAAACCTGCCCAACTTTTGTAAGGAAGCTGTAAGGAATGAGCCTGCCAAATTTCAGCCTTCTACCTACACGGCAAGTTGGAGAATTAGTGATGAGTCAGTCAGTCAGTGAAGGCTTTGCCTTTTATTACTATAGATGACCCATGAGAAAGAGCAAGGCCAACAGCCAGAGTAAAACGTTAAGAGTAGAAAAGTAGGAAATCCTTTTCCCCAATTTAAATGCTAATTCTAAAATGTTATTGATTAGGTCCTGCCCGGTTTTAAAAAGGTTTTGAGCAGATCCTCTAAGTGAGAATTTGTTTTTGTTAATATATAACATCAGTTACCCTCTGACTTGGGGAGAGAGTTAGGATTTTTCCAGTTGACCAAGATAAGTCTACGTGCCAATAGTGTAGTAAAGGCAATTACAGTTTGTTTGTCCTTCTCAACTCTAAGCCCCTCTGTGAGCCCACCAAACACAAGCTGTTAATGGATTAGGAGGGATTGTGACATCCAAGCTGTCTGAAAAACATTTAAAGATTTTGGTCCAGAATGATGTTAATTTGGTGCAGGCCCAAAACATGTGACCCAGTGAGGCTGGAACTTGATTGCAATGTTCACAGGTTGGATCTTACCCTGGAAACATTTTGGACAATTTTAAATGAGATAGATGTGTTTGTATTTGTATGCTTTGCGCATATGGAGCTCGAGTGAATTCTGTGCATGGCTGCCTTCTACTCTTTTTCTGAAATGTTGAGTAAGAGATCCTGTTTCCACTGTACTCTGGGATCTTTGAAAGGAAGGGACTTTAAAATGGCTTTATGTATTACAGAAATGATGTCTGGGTCTTCAAGACTGATCAGTATTTCTTCTGGAATAGAAGTAGGTGGGAGGTGAGGACAATCGGGCAGATTTTGTTTAGCAAAGTTTCTCATTTGGAGAGAGTGAAAGAAATGTGTTGATGGGAAGTTAAATTTGGACTGTAATTGTTTGTAGGATGCAAAGAGGTTATCTATGAAAAAATCTTGAACTGATTTAATCCTGTATGTTTTCCAAACATTTAAAACTGTGTATGTTTGAGAGGGTGGAAAATGGTATCACAGATAAAAGCTTCTCTAAGTTGAAGTACTTCCTGCATTGGTTGCATATTCTGAGTGAGTGAAGCACAATTGGGTTGTTAGTATATTGGCGATATCTTGTATTTATTGGGGTGCAAAGCGAGGAATATAAAGAAGTACTGCAGGATTTCATTTCTATTGTGGACCAAGCCTATGTGAGTTCATCTTTTCATCCATGTCCAGGTTTTTATAGCTTGTATATTTGCTTCCCAGTAATAAAATTTAAAGTTAGGTATAGCCATTCCACCTTCTTCCTTAGTTCTTTGTAGGGTCGCTCTTTGGATATATGTTTAAAGTTCCAAATAAATGAGGTTATGGTCTAGTCTAATTTCTTAAAAAATTATCTATTGATATATATTGGAAAACTTAGGAAGGATATTCATCTTAACAACATTAATTCTTCCAGCTAAAGTGAGATGAAGGGTAGACCATCTATGCAAGTCTTGCTAATGTTTTTCCATGCAGACTAATATTAAATGTGCCATTGCCCACACCTTTATACCAGCACAAGCCAGTACAGTGGTCACAGGAGGCTGGTGCTGCTGGTGGTTTTAGTCCAAATTCTGACCTTGCCATCTGTGAGTTGCAAAACAAATTGAGATTTCTTTGAACAGCTGACATTTTCCCAATTTTCTGTTGTTTTGATTATCATGTGCCTGCTGTAACCATTCCCCTTAGTGACACCGAACAATCCCAAAAGGGCTGTGTGGTAATATGGCTCACTGGCATTACCAGCCATTAAATAAAGTTAGGTTTGTGTTCTCTGCAGTGTTAAGAGAGAGGCATTTGTTTGGGGAAAGAAAGACAAATCTTTCTACTATATAAAAAAACCCTGTGACGAAACAAAACTTTTTTGAAGTTTTTTTTAAGTCCTGCGAGGCGAGACTTTGGCCATGAGTTTATTTTTAAGTCACGTCCTCCTCTCAACCATTTTCAAACAAGACCACAGTCCTCTCACTACACATTTCTTTCACTATCTTCATATCAGGAACTTTGTTAAACAGAACCTTCCAGATTTTCCTCATCTTGCACCCTTATCCACGCTGGAAAAAATATTGCTCAATTTTAAGGAATTAGACTCCATCTCTACAATATATAAAATCATTTTACAATCCCTTCCTTTCAAAGATCCAAGAGTACACTGAGAAAAAGATCTCTCAATTAATATATCAGAAAAGGAGTGGAAAGTAGCAATGCAGAGAATTCACTCGAGCTCCATACGCGCAAAGCATACAATTATACAACTCAAAATTATATAATCGAGCACATCTGTCTCGACTAAAACTCCAAAATGTTTCCAGGACATGATCCAACCTGCGAACATTGCAACCAAGCCCCAGCCTCACTAGGTCACATGTTCTGGGCCTGCTCCAAATTAACATTATTCTGGACAAAAATTTTTAATTACCTCTCAGACAGCCTTGGACTCACAATCCCTCCTAACTCATTAACAGCTGTGTTTGGGGTTCTTCCAGAGGGGCTTAAAGTGGAGAAAGACAAACAAATTGTGATTGCATTCACTACACTGTTGGCACGCAGACTTATTCTGATAAACTGGAAGAACCCAAACTCTCCTCTTTAAGTCAGTGGGAAACTGATGTGTTATATTATTTGAAATTGGAAAAAATAAAATACTCAGTTAGAGGATCTGTGCAGACTTTTTTCAAAATATGGCAGGATCAGGATCAGTAATATTTTAAAATAAGCTCTTAAAGCACAGAGGAAGCAACCATTTACGTATTTATTTGTTTTCTGCATTCATCTCTATTGGCTTATCAAACTTATTATTTTAGGTATGTTTACAAGCCTTAAATTTTGCCTTGCTCTCTCTCTCAGGGGTGGGGGTCAATTTGTTCTTAACTCAATTTTACTTTTTGTAAAAATTGATTGATTTGTATGGCATGATTGCAATAAAATTAATAATAAAAAAAGACCAGGGTCCTCTCACCTCTCATTTGTGTGAATGTTTTTGTCAGAAAATTAAGTAAGAATCAGCCCGGACCGAATGAAAACCTATTGAAACCAATTGAAAACCTAGCAGGTCCAAGCAGGGTCGGAAAAAGAAGACAAAGTAGAAAGTCATAAAGAGGTTCAAAAACGTCGGTGCGATACACATGCAGAGCAGGTTAGAGATAATGAAAGTACTAATATTCGAAAGTCTCTGATACTCTGAAACTGATAGTAAAGATCGCATTAGATAGATAGATAGATAGATAGATAGATAGATAGATAGATAGATAGATAGATAGATAGATAGATAGATAGATAGATACTTTATTAATCCCAATTTGAAATTCACATAATCCAGCAGCAGTATACTGATACAAAAAACAATATTACATTAAAGAGTAATAAAAATGCATGTAAAAGCAGATAATAACTTTGAGTAATGTTAGCATTTACTCCCCCGGGTGGAATTGAAGAGTCGCATAGTGTGGGGGAAGAACGATCTTCTCAGTCTGTCAGGGGAGCAAGACAGTGACAAAAGTCTGTCACTGAAGCTACTCCTCTGCCTGGAGATGACACTGTTCAGTGGATGCAGTGGATTCTTCATGATTGACAGGAGTTTGCTTAGTGCCCGTCGCTCTGCCACAGATGTTAAACTGTCCAACTTTACTCCTACAATTACCGCTAACAAATGGAAATTATTACTCAGTGAAAAAACGGAACAGCAAAAAGAGATTGAATATATGGACATAGGTGATATGTCAGAAGTATATAGATATCATAAGGCTTTAAAGTTTAAGTCGGAGACTTGTAGATTGTCTAATAATGTGTTGCCATCAGGGAAAAGTAGTGTTTCTTCACAATTTAGACAAGTATCCACGAGAATTAAATGATTTGTTGCTTGGTGAAAGTGAAATCCACAAACACTACAGGCAAAATTTCCGAGTCTACAATAATCTGTTCGCGTTCGCGACACTCAATGCTCAAAACGTAGATTTACACGATTCTGGACCATACGCTATGAGAATCTGTGGTCCCACAACATTTAAAGCTATGACAAGTTTAACTTTGAAGAAACCACAGGTTTATATTTATACCATACCATACCATACCATATTTATTTGTTGAGCGCTTAAAAACACAGCATTACAACTGACCAAAGCGCTGTACAGTTACAACAAGCAGGACTAAAAGCAAAATATTAAAAATAAACATTAAGAGAGAATTAAAACAGAGATACTAAAAACAGGTCAAGGGACCAAATAAAATAGAGAAAATAGCAAAAGACAAGTGGAAAATGAAACAGGTTAAGAATTAAAAGCCAATGTGAAGAAGTGCGTTTTAGGCGAGATTTGAATGTGGCGACTGAAGCGGCTTGCCTAACCACTAAGGGCAGGGAGTTCCAGAGCCTGGGTGCACAGACGGAGAAAGCCCTTTCACCACGAGCTTTAAAACGTGCCTTGGGAACGGTTAGGAGCAGCTGATCTGTGGATCTAAGAACACGAGGGGGATTGTGACAATGGAGCAAGACACTCAAATAGGCGGGGGCTAGACCGTTTAATGCCTTATAGGTTAGGAGGAGAATCTTAAAATCGATTCTGAATCTAACCGCAGCCAGTGAAGGGTTTTCAAAATTGGTGAAATGTGTTGGATTCTGCTACTTCCAGTTAGAAGCCTTGCAGCCGCATTTTGAGCCAGTTGGAGTCTAGAAAGTGTGGCTTTACTGATACCAAAAAGGCAGGAATTAGAGTAGTCAAGCCGGGACGTAATGAATGCATGAATTACTGATTCCAGGAGGTGGTTAGAAAGAATAGGCTTGAGTTTGGCGATTCGCCTTAGATGGAAAAAGCAGGATTTTACTGTGCTGTTGACTTGAGCATCCATTTTCAGGAACGTATCCATTTTGATTCCAAGATTGGAGACAGACGAAGTTACTGGAATGGGAAGAGAAACGAGGCCAAGGGGTGGAGCCTGTTTGCAGTCGGGACTAAAACAATGACCTCGGTTTTGAATCGTTCAGGTGAAGGAAGTTTACAGCCAGCCAGTCCTTAATGTCAGATAGGCAGTCGAGGAGAGGTTTGGTGGAGTCAGTTGGCTTGAGGGAGAAATAAATTTGGCAGTCGTCAGCATATAGGTGATATGAAATTGCATGCTTTCTAAAAATTGCACCTAAAGGCAGGATGTAGACAGAAAAAAGTAGTGGCCCTAAAATGGAACCCTGGGGAACCCCACATGGGAGTGGGACTGATTCTGAGAGTCCTGTTGCAGAAATATGACCTGAACCAGTCGAGGGCTAAGCCAGATACACCAGCCCAGGATTCGAGTCGGGAGATCATGATGTCGTGGTCGATTGTGTCGAAAGCAGCAGATAAGTCGAGAAGAACCATAACCACGTGGAATCCTGGTCCAATGCCAAAAGGACGTCATTTAGGACACGTAAATGCGCGGTTTCTGTGCTGTGTTGGGGCCTAAAGCCTGACTGAAAAAGATCCATTACCTGATGGTCCTGTAGGTGATGAGTTAATTGCTCATAAACTACTTTTCTAGTATTTTGACAAGAAAGGTAGCTTGGAGATTGGACGAAGATTGGAAAGAATGGCAGGGTCAAGATCAGGTTTTTTCACAATTGGATGTACAACTGCGTGTTTGAAAGCATGAGGAACTATAGCCGAGGATAGACTACTAGTTATGATCTTTAGGACATCATATCGAATCACAGGAAACACATCTTTCAGCAGTCTGGACGGCACCACATCGTCCGGAGAGCCCGAAGGCTTCATTGAGGCAACGATTTTTCCAGATGGGGAGCGAAATAGGTTCAAATCTGGTGAGGGAACCGTGCAGGAGCGCTAAATCAACAGAGCCAGAAGAAGAAATGGAGATCTGGGATCTAATGTTCGTGACCTTATCCAGAAAAACGTGAGGATCTGATTACAAAGAGCAGTGGAGGCAGCAGAGAAAACAGTTACGGCTGGAGAGAGGACAGCATTTAGTGTTTTGTATAAGACACGTTGATCGCCAGAGTTTTTTGAGATGATGTCAGCGAAAAAACGGTTCCTTGCACCTCTGACCGCTCTCTGGTATTGGGACCACGCGTCACTCATGCAGTCGAAGGTAACAGTGAGACCATCTTTCCTCCATTTACGTTCTAGCCGCCTACAGTTTTGCCTGATGGAGCGAGTTTGTTCATTTAGCCATGGGTCATGCTTGACTTTGGATTGTCTCCGTTTGAGTGGGGCTACGACATCCATCACAGAACAGCAGGAAGTGTGGAAAGTTTGCAATAAAACATCAGCATCCGTGGATTCACATGATGTGGAGATTGGTGAAAAGCAGCTGTAAAATCTTCAGCAGCAGAGGGGAATGACACGGAGGGACGAGTGGTGGTGGATTTACCATGCTCAACAGAGACCAAATCCAGATTAAACAGAACAGGCGAGTGATCAGAAAAGCTGGGAGGTAGAATGTCCAAGTCACTGATTCTGAGACCGCGAGAAAGAACCAGGTCCAGTGTGTGAACCTGTCCATGTGTTGGTCTGTTCACTAGTTGAGAGAGACCAAAGGAGTCAATAATGTCCAGAAAGTCTTTTGCTAGAGGATTAAGGGGACAGCAGACATGGACATTAAAATCACCCAAACAAAGGAAGCGATCATATCTGCAGGTAATATCAGCCAGGAAAGCTGCAAATTCATCTAAAAAGTTCTTATTGTATTTTGGAGGGCGATAAATGAGTGTGCACAGCAGCGGTGGTGAGCAGACTAGTTCAAACATACTGAGCTCAAAAGTTGAAGGGGAAAATGAAAGGGGAAAGGAAGGGCGGTTGCAAATAAAATCAGATTTAAATAAGGTCAATAAGCCACCGCCGCGCGCTGCGCCTCGGCGTGTTGATAAAGGAACATCCCGGAGGCAAAACTTCAGTGAGTGGGGCGTCTCGCCGGTAAAACCAGGTTTCAGCGGTACATAAAAAATCCAGGCCATTAGAAAGAAAAAAGTCTTTCAGGATGAAAGTTTTGTTCACGACCGATCTGGCATTTATCAGCGCGAAACGAACCGGCTGGGAGGACGTCAACAGAGACGTACCAGCCGTGGCGGTTGATATTGTCATGATACGGCGTAGGTTGTTAAAGTTCACCCCCCGGCGGCGGTGACGGAGCGAGGCAGGGAGGTACATCGGAGCGTCCGAGGGCAAATGGCATTCCGGCAACATTACCTCATGTTGGGAGCCTGGAGAGTTGTTCCTAGAGAGGATCCGGGAAGCTCGGAGCCGAGCCCTGATGCCACCGCGCTTACCCCGGCGGCGGCGTTTCCATCGGCGACCGGCCAAGCCGTAGGCAGTGATGAGGAAAGCTGGGACTTCCTCAAACAGTCGGCCAAAGGCTTGACTGAACTCAGGGGTCAGATGTTGAGAAATCCCCACACTCGTTCGAAGAGCCAGAAGGGTGAGGCGATCATAAGAAATGATCGAGTCAAGAAGAGCATCACAGGAACAGGTAAGCCGAGGAAAAAGCAGGACTAATAAGAAACAAAAAAGCCAGAGCGGCTGACGGCGTGCCTCAACAGTCGGCGCCATCTTGTAAAAAAAAAAAAAAAAATTTATGGTCATGGAGAAGAGAAAAGCCAAGCAAAATGACACCTTTTATTGGCTAACTAAAAAGATTACAATATGCAAGCTTTCGAGGCAACTCAGGCCCCTTCTTCAGTCAAGATGTAATACAGAAACTGAAGTTTCCTGTGTTTATATCCACACACTAGGACAAGAAACAACAATGGTAAATTTTTGAATGAAAACTCTTAAATGTAAAAAATTAATAGGTTCATTCAGGCTAAGATTAATTTAACAGGAGATAGAAGAACAATGTATAAACACAGGAAACTTCAGTTTCTGTATTACATTTTGCCTGAAGAAGGGGCCTGAGTTGCCTCGAAAGCTTGCATATTGTAATCTTTTTAGTTAGCCAATAAAAGGTGTCATTTTGCTTGGCTTTTCTCTACATTCATAATGGCTAACACGGTACAACAACCTAGTACTACGGTCATGGAGAAGCAATGCAACATGAAATCAACAGAGCTAAACGATCGGACATATTAGAAATTTTACAGCCAATAATGAATACAAATCTATATGTCCAAAGGTATCGCGCTTTACACAAAATGTATCTGCAAAACACAGACAAAGACATTTTCTTGGATTTCTATATGAATCAGAAAGATCATGGTCGGATATATAATAAACCAACATGTGACGAAATGTCAGCGATGATAGTAACGCAACATGAAACAATTTTATTTCAATTTATTATGTTTTACTATTTTACTACGGTTAATTACTCGCTGTAATGTAAAATAGTCAGTTCTATTATGCATATTTAACAGTTCCCATGAAAATAACAATCTTTTTAAATTGTACATCTGCTTATCCATATGCTAACGGCAGAGATGCAAAGTGGCTGGTGCATAGTGTCCGCCCGGGGGTTGGCGAGTGAAGCAAGCAGGGGGCAGAGCCCCCTATAAAGAAATAAAGCTCGCCTTTTATTTTTACATTTAGAAAGTGCAGAGGGACGTCTTCGCTGACTACATGGGGGGGCTTCTGGGGAGTGTCGCGGCGGGTCCCATGTAAGAGTGAAAAGACTGCTCTGCCATTGTCCGGCTGGAATGGCGTTGTTTGAATCCCACTGATGCGCATGCCTCCTGTGATGTAGCACTAGAAGAATAAGAGAAAGCGAGAAGCTTCTTATTATTGGCTTGGCAAAATGAGAGTCACCAAAGAGCCTTAAATGAGCGTGTCCGGAATGTGGGAGGAAAATATACACAACTAACACAAACTTGTTGAGAGTGACCAGGCCAGATATCAAGCTGAAGGATTTAGGAGAGCCGAACTCAGCACTTGTGCCACTACATGAATGGTTCCAAATGCTATTGTCAAAGTTCTAACACTGACCAAGCACAGTGCCTCAAATACTCCAACTGTTCTGTGTTACCTTGAAAACTCTGCTATTAATCAACAAGTGTAAAGGTTCAAAGGTTTAGTTCCCACCATTAATGCACTATAATACTGAGATGCAGGCACACATTTTACAACTGGTTAATCAGTTATGCCACAATAGATTTAGTTTCTTAGAATGGAAGTTTATCAATCTTGTTAGAATGGTTGATTAGGAAAGACATTCCCAAACTGGACTTCCATGAGTCCACCATCTGCCCTATAAATTAGGAAAAACAAATGGCAAAAATGAAAAAGTGATGAAATAAGGTTTTAAACATGTTTCAATTTTTATTCCTGTAGATTGCTGGGAGCATCATTTTTGGAATTTCTATATGGCTCCGATTGCAAAAGGTAAGACTGTGACTAGAGTTCTCATTAGAGCAGTTAACATTTAAGAGTTATGTGATACCAGAGTCTGAAGAAAGAACTTTACACGTTCAGTTAAATGTAGAATTACTGTGTAAGGAACAGAACCCAATGTTAAAACTGTTTACACCACTTTACCTGACAGCACACTTCAATATTGTTTAATATTCCAGAATTTTCTAATAACTTCCTTTACATATTTGGACACTTAGTTCATATTATTTCCCCTCTTCTTTGTGGGCCCACTTTATAATGGCAGCAGTTTTCTGTCCTACTGCTGCAGACCTGAGACGCTGGTTACAAACAGTACAGCTAAAGCCATTGAGCAATGTCCCTTCGCTTGCATAAAGTAGGCACAACATTGAAGAATACAAAGAAAATATAAATCGATGTTGTGCAGTTCTTCCAGTTTTTGTTTTTGCAGGATATACAATCCTGTGTTCTTCTCTCCTGTTCATCCAGCCTCAGAGTTTTCCACTCCAGCCCACTTTCTCTTGCTCTTTTCACGCCCATAACAGAATCATTTCCTTCTCTCTTCTCTTTATTCTATTCAAATTGTAATACAATCACAGCACTTTTAAACAAAGACATCAACTTTGATCTGAAATGTCGTTCTTTGTTTTTTCTTTTGAAGTGCACAGGACTCCCCCTCCCCAACGATCGACTGCCCCTCCTTCTGCTTCACCAAACTTTATTTACATGTCTATCATGGACTACGTGGTTAAGAATCCTGGCCTATGTCTATGGAAATACTAGAGAGGTTTTGAAGCATGCGCTGATACAGCGCATTGTCGCACCCACCACATGACAAACCAGCTCAGGATCCCAGATTAGGACCCGAGTGTAGCCATGCAATGGGTGACACCTCAGCACCACACTAGTTCAGATGGAATGCGAGGTTTTTTTATGGTGGCTAAAGTGCCAATTCAGCCACCAATCCTAAAGTATTCCCTGGAGGTTCGGAGGGCCTACTTGCAGGGCTGGATGCAGATTAACGTCATACCCAGGACAGAGTAATGGCAGGTTAAGGGCCTTGCTCAAGGGCCCAGCGGAGTAGATTCACTTCTGGGCTTTACAGGATTTGAACCGCCAATCTTCTGATTGCCAGTGCAGATCCCTAACCTCAGAGCCACCACTCCGTACAAACACTGGTGAAAATTTCAGAGTACCTGCTTAAAGGCAGCATTTGTAGGTTGTATCTTGTGTAGCTGATGTTCAAGGCCACCTTCATCTTAGTGCATGAGGAAGTATACAACAATTTAAATGTGTCCCACTTGCTCAAGGTGAAAAGGTGACAGTCTAGTGAATTGTTTTTTAACCATGGAACTCTTTCACTTCTAGATCGATGACTCTTTCATCCTTGTTTCAAATTTGATGATTGGAATCGGAGCCATCATCACAGTGCTGGGGTTTCTTGGGTGTTGTGGAGCTGTCCAAGAAAGCCGCTGCATGCTGCTGTTGGTATGTCTTAACTGAAGGGGGCTTAAAGTGTAAGGATTGCTGCTACATTGTCCGTAGTGTCGACTTTCTCTTAGGCTGCACAAACAGACAAACTATGGAGGCCCATAACTGTAATGATGCACTTGGAGCTGTCCGGCTCTTCATGATGACATGCAGGATCACAAATTGTGTTTTTTTTCTTCAAACACTTTGTATTTTTTTGGAATGTGTTTTTACTCCTGCTTATTGTTCTTTAATTGAATTAATTATCCATCCATTATCCAACCCAGCTATATCCTAACTACAGGGTCACAGGGGTCTGCTGCCAATCCCAACCAACACAGGGTGCAAGGCAGGAAACAAACCCCGGGCAGGGCGCCAGCCCACCGCAGGACACACACATCCACACACCAGGCACACACTAGGGACAATTTAGAATCGCCAATCCACCTAACCTGCATGTCTTTGGACTGTGGGAGGAAACCCACACAGACACGGGGAGAACATGCAAACTCCACACACGGAGAACCCAGGAAGAGAACCCGAGTCTCCTAACTGCGAGGCAGATTTAATTAATTAATGAATTTTAATTTGTCTTTCATTTGTTTAATGATTTGACACTGACATCTATCTACTGTAACTTGTTGAGCTTTTTTGCACTCCTTTTTCTATTGTAACCTTTTAAATATTACTTTGAGCATATAAAAGTGTGCTATGCATTAAAAACTATCACCATCATTATTGTTATTACTGCTATTAATGGCCTTTACACCTCATTTAAAAAGAAATATTTTGTGCAAAGCCACATACTGTATAGAAAATGCAAAGGCAAACCGAAAGATGCTTCAAAAGTTAATCAAGGCCATCCATGTTAGTAGGCAGTCAAGTATGTATAAATTATTTATTTATTTTTTTGTTTCTTGCAGTTCTTCAGTGGATTGATGATCATCTTTTTGCTCTTCGTTGCTGTAGGAATCATGGGAGCATTAAACAAACCTGAGGTACACTTCTTGTCTTGCATTGCTTTGTTGCTGTCTCAAGGCCACGATGCTCCTGTTGCTATTCACATGTTTCCAGTGACCAGTCATAAGACTCGTGGCACGACACAAAGTGGAGTTTTGTTTTTATTTAAAAGGTTCATTCACAATGTTGCACTGACTATCCTCACTTGCCTTCTGCTGTTTTT
Source organism: Polypterus senegalus (assembly GCF_016835505.1). NCBI lineage: Eukaryota > Metazoa > Chordata > Cladistia > Polypteriformes > Polypteridae > Polypterus > Polypterus senegalus. Next base: position 151,075,789 of record NC_053161.1, read on the forward strand.
TGTTAGTTCTTAGTCCTACTTTGTCAATCAGTGAGCATGAATGCATGTAGTGCTAGTTACGTGTTGCATGGGCCATCTGACCTGTGACATCATGTCAGCCATGATATACAAGATGGTCGCCAGAATTTAGAAGTTTAAAATAAGAAGATTAGACTTAGCAAATTAAAATGAATAAAGGAGTCACTATATTCTTGACATATTCTTTCAGGGTTTAGATTTTGGCTTTTCTCAGGATTCAGCCTTGTTGTGTTGGCCAGTTATGTCTCTGTGTTTTACATTTCATTATTTGGCTGACACCTTTATCCAAAGCAACTTATAACATCTGAATACAATTGGTTACATTTCTTTTAGTTTTCCAATTGGAGCACACACAAGTGACTTGATTAGGGTCACACAATATTGGGATTTGAACCCACAACCTCTGGGTTTGAAGTCCAAAGCCTTAACCACTACACCTCACTCTTCTGATCCAAACAACATGTAAATATTCTCCTGTTACATCCCTATAAGTGTTTTTGCATCTCTACCACTTTCTTTTAATTTGAAAACCAATTAGAACACAGACTGGAATCGTTCATAGCACCAAAATCCAGACTGGCCCTTCTCTTTAGTCTTTAGCCCTTTTTTTTTTTTATGATTTGGTTGAAACCAGAAAGTTCATGACCATTAAAACCCTTCCTATTGTCAATAAATAATCACTTTTTTGAAATAATTAGAGTTATTTATAGGAAAGGACTAAATGCATGCATAATAAAAGAAGGAGAAATGAAGGTGAGGAAGAATTAAGAACAAAACAGACAAAAAAATTAACGAACAAAAATTTTAAAGCATTTCTACCAAGTACTGAAACTAGACAATGTCTTGTATTGCATTTTTATGGCATTATGGAATTATCATTTTAAAATACTTACTTTTATGTTGTGACACGATTTTGTTTGACTTCTTCTGGTGGTGGCTATATTGCTATCGATGTGCTTGTAACACAAGAAAAGGTGACTGGACAAAATAAAACAAATCAGGGAAGGAAATAAATAAGAGACTGAAAAAGTGTCTCTGACCAACTTGATTGTTTTTATATAAAACAAAATCAAAGAGATTTGTATCAAAAACAAAAAGAAATAATTTCTTCACATTGTTGGTATTTTCAATGCCAAAACAGTACGACCTTTAAAGAGTTTAGATGTTCATTAATCCTAAAACTCAGAAGCTAGGAAGTGGTTGTCATCATATTACATGACATAACGGCGTCACATGCATCATATAACGTCAACAGGATTTGTTAGGGAATCTCAAAATGAAGGTGATGAAGAATTAAGAACAAAATAGGCAAGAATGGCTTTCTACAGAATGCTCACAAATGCATTTTACAAAAGCTAAATGACTGAGCAATTCAAAATAATGCAGAGATGCGAAAAAATTGGGAAAATAAAACACTACAAATCAATGGTAATTATTCTGTGCTGCCAACAGAAAATAAATGTGTGGATACATGCAGATACTTTCCACCATCTACGATAATAATAATTAAGATAGTCCTGTAAATAAGCACGAGGGACGTTCAAAAAGTTTGCGCACTTTTATATTTTCGTTGGAAACTGTGAAGGCAGGAGGAGTAGTAATTGAGCATTAAAAAGTTGTTACGATGCTGGGAAAATTGTACCACAAAGGAAGAGGACTATAAGTGATGTAATTTGTTTTTGAAATTCTTAATAGATAAAGTTAGAAAGAAGTGTGGAAACTTTTTGAATGTCCCTCATATCAAGCAAAATAAGCACAAGCTTAGGGTGCCAAAAGAAAACGGGGCACCACAGAGATTTTAAAAAAGCAGGAGGAAGCTTTTAAGTGTTAAGTTATAAGTAAGCAAAAAATAAGCATTAACTGAATAACTTTTGATCCATAAATGTTGAAATCTCTATATATAAAAGTCAATGTAAGTGTGTATGTGTTGTGGAACATGACCCGGACACAGACAGGCAGACACGTTTCAATCACCCCACGCACGTTTATTTACAAAGTCCATATTTACAAAAGTGCACACAACAACCCCAAAAGTCCCCAAAGTCCTGGTCACTCTCTTCAGGCCGCCTCTTTGCCTCCTCCACCCAGCTCTGTCCTTCTCCTCCCGGCTCCAGCCATTGAATGGAAGGAGACGGCCCCTTTTATGGTCCCCCAGATGTGCTCCAGGTGTGTCCCGGCAATCTTCCACCGACACGCCCCAGTGTGGCGGAAGTGTCGGCTGCATCCCGGAAGCACTCTGGGTGTCCCTGCTCCTCTTCCCCCCCCCAGCACTTCTGAGGTCCAGGACTCCAAAGACATAGGGGCGCCCCCTGGCGGTGACCACGGGCCCCTACAGGGTGGAGCTTCAAACGTGTGGACAGGAGGAACTGGGAAAGAAGACCTAAAATATTGGATCATTTTTCTATTTGTGTAATTGATTGCATACAAAATGTTGGCAATGATGGCTGCGAATCTGAACGCGCTTGCTCCTTATCTCATGACACCTGGTGTTCCTCGTATGCAATTTATGGTGTGGTTTCATAGTTTTGAGAATTACGTACAAACTATTGTGGTGCAATGTCAAATAGCACTTTTAATTCACAGCCTTGGAATGGAGGGTCAATGAAATTTTTAGCTCGTAGAGGAAGACATCTACAAATAAGCGGCAGTGACTATCAATTATTTTTTACCCCCTGAGAACATTGTTGCGCAAAAGTGCAAGTTCCACCAAAGGAGACAGCAAAAATAACCATTGGTTGGTGCAACCAAACACACTGTTCACAGTTGGATGAAAAAAAGATCAATGTTCCTCTATTAAAATAGGAACATTACAATTAAAGTGTTAAATTAGCGATTTCTAGTTAAATCAATACAAGCGTCTTCTACTCAACAATTCACTACAACCAAAAAGTGCACAACAATCAATACATGAAATCAAAAGAGAAGGGGGTAAAATACACACACACACGCAAACGGCATAAACCAAATGTGCCTAATAAAAAATACTGGAGACAGCTCTACAGGGGTTTTAATTTTCTATAATTTTATCTTTAAACAAGAAAGTCAACGTCCGTTGGTTTGATTAGAAGCTTACAACTTCCCACAGCAACCCAATACATGATAGCAAAAAAAAAAGCCAAAACTTAACTTGATGTGGTGCAAATGCTCACCCATCTCTTTCCATTCTCCTTTAAGCCTCCACACACTGAAAGCCACGTCTGTTCAGCTTGAAAAGCCGTAGAGTTGTCACGCTGCTTTCTCCAACTACCATAGGTATTGCTGCAGCCTGAAGTAAAATGGGTGGATCTCTGGGGGTGGGATAAATGTCATTCAAATTCCACTTCAGCAAATCAGGTTATTACTAGTGCAAGACTTACGTGAATCATGTTGTTGCAGCTACACATCAATCAAACAAAAAATAAGTCCAATTATTAACAATATGAGATTGATCTCTGCAGCTGCCTACGCTGACGTCATCAGGACTCAATGACGCACCACGTTCCTTGGTTCTCACTTCACGCGCTTGTACAGGTCGTTCGCGCTGCTTCAGATTTACTTCTAGCGCATGAAAGGACACATGGCTTCCAAATGCTGCCCGTCTAGTTTACGACAACTCCCTCAGAAATCGCGATCCTTTCCCCTCTTGTCCTGATAAAATACCTTAATTTGAACATCCCAGATTTTACAGCCTGCACTCCCTTATTATCCAATATCGTCCTGTGTTTCAGATACTTTAATTGCCAAAAGACAATAGTCATCAAGATGAATTAATCAAATATTAAACACTCTAAAACAACCTGAGGGCAATACTCATAATCACTGTCAAAATGTTTAAAACAATAAAGTACTATATTTAACCCACTTAACTATATCCCCCCAGTTCTTACGACTGTACTGCTAAGAACTTTATATTTCCGTGAGTGGGACTGCAATATTAAGTTGAGATCTGTTTGTTAAACATGTGTTACAGTTGCTAAATACAAAGATTACAGAATAAAGCACTCTTCCTGAAGACGAGAATGTGTCACATAAGAACGCATACAACATTTAGGGCAGTGGCATGATTTGGCCGGGAGGCATTTGGTTTGGGCTTCAGAGGTTTTAAATCCCTGATCTTGGAGACCCTTACGTTAAAACCAAGCAGTTCTTCATATAGCTGTGGGAAACAGATAAGGTGAGGCATTGACTGGTGAAGTACCAAGAGCCTTCCTAAGGAAGATGTGTTCTGAAAATAAAGCAAGCATCCTATTATCATCACAACCAAACCACAGGAAAGAGAGACTGCATTTAGAGGGTGCCATTCTCCACAGCCCTTTAGCTTCATTAATGCTCATTTTACCAAAAGCACTCATAAAAGTAAAGGTGGTTCTTCAGAGTGATAGCAAATTGGGGAACTATTTTTGGTTTCCAAAAGACCCACCCACATGATGGTCCAAAAATTACCTTTATTTATTAAACCTGTAAAATGTTCCACTCAGGAAATAACCTTGAATAGATGATAACAGATTTGTACTGTATAATACAAACAGGTCAGAATTTAAAAGGACGCTTGCTACAGAATACACAATAACACAGGTCAGGTTAAGTTTAGGTTTTCTAAATCTGTCAGTATCCTGCTAGGTAATCTACATGCACATTCAAGCTTTCAGGGTGTTTTTTATTTTCATATGCTATGTATTAGGAAGTTTTACAAAGCAAAAATAACCAGCTTCATTTGAAGAGAACCCTTCTCAGAATGGAATGGTGCTTTGTCAAGTAATGGCTATATGAGGAAGCATACAACCCAATAAAGAACCATAAAATACCACTAAAGAGCCAGCATTTGTCAGAATGTGGATCTTGTTAACCAACATATCCAACAGGAATTTTTAAAATTACATTGAATTTAATATTCAATGAATTAAGCTGGTTCAATAATGGACGAATTGAACATTCAAAGGTGTCTGTCCTTCCATTACCGATCCTTCCTAATCCAATTAATGGACAGCAGGAGCATCGGGCAGAAACCCCCAGAACCCTCCTTGGGAGCATGACCTCTCAAACTGAACAGAGGATACAATAAGCACCTTGGCAGAACTGCAGGAAAATGGAAAATAAGACCCAGCTCATGGAGCGCTGATCTCTTCATCATTCTAGCTCCACTTGGTTCCATACTGATCCTGGCAAACACTGTACTTCATTTACAAGTAAAATTTTAACATTCAGCATGTCAACTAGATTAAACAGGTTTCATATAAGACAAAGGTCCACTTGATATATTCATCCATACACCTGATATGAGACTCACTTAATCTGTATCAAAGTCTGATGAATTTGGCACAAAGCAGAAATAAACCCTGCATCCATCAAAGATGTTTCATCAACGAGGGGCTTTGGATCATTTGATACCCCCAATCCTAAAGATGGAGACAGGGGGCCAACCCAGAGTGATGACAGAGAACAGTCAGACAGGTAAAACTGAGCTGAGATGTCCATGATGGCTACATTTAAGTGTGTAAGACATTACAGGCTGCTTACAATCTCACGTGTGTATGTGATCTGTCAGCCTAACAGGTGAATTTTTGCTGCCGGTGAAAGTAAATTTAGAATTTTTAACACAAGTTTTAACGTTAGCACATTTATTTAGTCATTATATTAAATTAGAAGGTTAAATTATATTAAATTAAAGGTTACAGTTACTGACATGTCATCATGTGAATCATTTATGCTTATTTTGTCTTGCTTGTGTCTCCTATGCTACTCTGTTTATTATTATTATTATTATTATTATTATTATTATTATTATTATTATTATATTGGATGGTTTTGTTCTTCATTTCAAAATGTAATATTACAAATATAAGTTTAAAGCAAAGAATACACACTGATCTTGTTATTATTCTAATGGCACAAGTATTCCTTATTAAATGGAAAAACAAAAACAAAACAAATTGTAATGACTTTCAGTACATATTCCAAACTTCTGTTCTGTTGCATGTTTAAGACAGAGCTCCTGAAACACATATTTTACTGTCTTGTTTAAACAAAAACATTATTTTAGTCCTTTGCTGTTAAATATGGTCAATCTCTGAACTCTAAACAATATGTGTCATCAATGGTTGGCTGTTGATTGCAGCCATATTGAATAACAATTTGTTTATGTTGTAGCATATAATGTTTTTCTCACCCTGCACCTCCAAAGCAACAGATAAATATGATAACAATTATCTAACAAGTTGATGCCCATCATGTGTCACCAATTTATCACTCATACACTCACAGAAAAACACTTACTGTGCCAATATAGAGTGACTTCCTAATGGACGTTCACCACATGCTTTTATATAATCTCTGAGGTAGCATGCATTTCAGCTTTTATTGAGAAGCTCATCTTTTTAAAATCAGACAATTTTCATGAATGCAGAAAGTACATGTCTGACCTGCACCACTTCAGTGAAATAAGACAGTATCATTGCATCCTGTGATGGCATTCACTACAAAAGATGATCGCTCTTTCTATGGTTCTCTCTTTCTCTGTTTATAGATAGACAGATGTGAAAGGCACTATAGATAGATAGATAGATAGATAGATAGACACTATGTAATAGATAGATAGATAGATAGATAGATAGATAGACACTATGTAATAGATAGATAGATAGATAGATAGATAGATGTGAAAGACACTATATGATAGATAGATAGATAGATGTGAAAGACACTATATGATAGATAGATAGATAGATTGATATTATGTGCAATGCTAAGGATCACACATTTTTTGAATATCTCTCCCACCTTTTGACAGATTTACAGAGACGATGTTAAAAATGAACAGAAGAAAATCAAAATGATCGTCCTTGGAATACCGTTTGGACTGGCAGCTTTAATGGTACACATTTGTTTCTTTTTTTTTTTTTGTTTGTTTTTATTTAGTGCATAGCTTCTGCTGGCCTCTTGGAATGCTTCACCAATTTGAAAGAGTTAGATCAGCCATTCTTGTCTTTCCTCATAACTTACACCTCTCAGTCTTGAATCAGTCTGATCGCTCTTCTCTGTAGTGGTGCCAGGGCCAGCTCTACCACATAGGCAAACTAGGCGTATGGTTATTATTGTTTTGTCTTTTTATATTAGTTTTTATTGTTATATTTTTTCTGACCTTACTTGGAAATTCAGTTTAGTTTTAGTTTTCCTTCATCGTGTATTTTTAGTTTTAGTTTAGTTTTTATTTCACAAAGACATTTCTATTTTATTTTTTGTATCTATTAGTTTCAGTTTTAGTTAGTGATTATGGTATGGAGTTCAGTTTTGTGTCACAATCAGACAGATTTGGATATGAGTTTAATGTTAGTGGAAACTTACTACACTACATGGTTTACTATCTAGTTTTGTTTTTGTCTGATAAAAACAAGCATAATCAAAATTAGATACTGAATTTGAACAATTTTACACAATTTTATAATTTTTTAAAATACTTTCTCATGAAAATCACGGAGGCTTAGGAAGATCAGGGCTCTTAGACTTGAATCAGTGTACAGATCCCACCTAGCTGTATTGAGGGAAACAAAGAAACACAAGAATGTAGTGTCAAGGTTAGGGGTAGTTGTTGTATCCAGACACAAAAACTCGTCACACACGGGTTTTTCCCAAACATTTTCTTACTTTTTTTATTTCAACTTTCTTATTCACACAAACCACCAGTTCACCACACCCTCTTTATTCCCATCCTGCCTTGTCTTTAAGTAAATCAACTATGTACAAACTCTTAAAGAAACACAGGGTTCAAATCTGGACATAACATTTTCCCCCTTTTCCCCCATAACCTTCCGTTACATAGTCACTGAGCCAATGCGGGGGAACCCATGCCCATTGCAGTTGATGATAAGTTTGTGAAGAAGCAGGAAGGGTCTGGGAAGATGACCCCAGAGATTTAGCTTCTGTTGGGGGGCACTGTCAAGTGAGGACCAAAGTCTCCAAAAGTGTAGTGCTGGCTGATGAAGGTGGTGGCACTGCACACAGACGATTAGCATGCCAACGTGACCCATCTATAAGCTGGAAAGTGGCAGTTGTGTTAGAATTTGAATGGGATCTGACCAGTAAGACTGTAGCTTGTTCTTGCGATTTGCATGCTTTACCCTTACCCAATCTGAAACAACCAGTCTGGGTGACTTTGCATGTTTGACCCTGTCATAATTATGTTTCATTTGATACTGTGACTGTAGTACATTTTGAGCTGCTTTTGTGGGCATAACCAGGTTTGGATTTTGGCGCTAGTCATGTTAAAGGCAACTTTAGTTCCCGGCCTATCATTAAAGAAGCAGTGGAGACACCTGTAGTAGCATGCAGGGAAGCTCGTATGTGCAGCAGAGTTAGGTGGAGAGCATCATCAAAAATCCTTCCTTCCATTAAGTATACTCTGATGCCCTCTTTCAGTCTACGGTTCAGGCGTTCCACCCCACCAATTGCTTCAGGGTGATACACTGCTGTTTTGATGTGTTTAATACCATTGTCTTTGAGAAAAGAAGTAATCACTGCTGATGAAAACTGGGGTCCGTTGTCTGTTGTAATAACACTTGGTAAACCCCACTGACTGAATAGGTGGTTTAGGGAGCGTATGATAGAGTGTGTTGTGGTGGAGCTCAACATGATGGCCTGAGGCCATTTTGAATACAAGTCATGCACAACCAAAAACTACCTTGCATGAGCCTTAGCCCCATGTAGTTCCGCACAAATATCTATTTCTAAGTATTTCCCAAGGGGATAACGGCCATGCCACAGGTCTCAAAGGAGCTGGTGTGGGCCTCAGTGTCTTGCCACTCGCTAAACACGCTGAGCAGTCTTTCACCAGCAGTTCCACATCACGGTCAATATTTGGCCACCAGACCGTGTTCCTGCAGCACAGTTTTACTTTCACAATCCCCAAGTGGCCCTCATGGGCCATGTGGAGTACTCTTGAATGGAGAGATTCAGGTATTAAGGTTTGGTAGCCCCATGCTACACATACTTCATCCCAACAAGCCACTCGCACCCGATAAAAGAGAAGAAGTGCTGGCTCCACAACTTTTGGCCATCCTTCCACAAAATATTTTCATATTAGACAGAGTAGTTCATCCTCACAGGAGGCCTGACGTAGTTCCACCATGGCCACTGTGCCCTTAAGTGCTTCCTGCAGCATATGAATCCAGGCGCTCTCCTCCTCTGAGACCAAACCCACAGGCAGGGATAAGGAAGCAGCCCTAGAAAGTAAATCAGCAACTGTATTTTCATAGCCAGGTGTGAAGTGTAGTTTAAAGTTATACTGGTTTAACCGATCTGCCCACCTGAGGAGCCGGAGTGGCTTGTGACCTGAACCCCCCCTTGCCTAGAAGAGTGGTTAATGCCTGGTGGTCAGTGCCAAGGTAAAATGCCAGCCATAAAGATAAATATGCCAACATTCACAGGCCCACAAGCAAGCCAGTGCTTCTCTCTCTCCCACAGAGTACTTCTGTTCAGCTTCTGTGAGGACATGGGAGGCAAAAGCAACTGGGTGCTCCACACCATCAACTATCTGGGATAGAACAGCACCCAATGCCACAGCTGAGGCATCACATGTGACCAGAGTGGGGGCAGCTAGGCTGAAATGAGCTAGTGTCGGTGGCCTTGTGAGCTGTTGTTTGATGTCATGAATTGCCTGTGTACAAGCAGCAGTCCAAACCCATGTAGCATCCTTTTTCAAAAGGGCCCTCAATGGTACTGTTTTGTCAGCATAATGTGGTAGAAAACAAAGGTAGTAATTTGCCATACCCAAAAATGAAGCCAACTCAGTAGTTGATTTAGGCTCCGGCAAGGCTAGTATAGCATCCACATTAGACAGCAAGGGCTAGATGCCATTGCGCGTAAGTTTGTGCCCCACAAAGTCAATTTCTGGAGTGCTAAAAAATACACTTTTCAACATTTAAGGTGGCATGGCTTTGCTCCAATTGGTGCAGTACCTGCTGCAAATGAATATCATGTTGTCCTTGTGTGGGGCCATGTACCACAATGTCATCTAAATATATCGACACACCAGGAATGTTTGCCAGTAGTAGTGACATGATCTTTTGGAAACAGCTTGGAGCTGAGCTTAATCCAAAAGCCATCCGTGTGAACCTGAAAACCCCCAAGTGAGAAACAAAAGCAGTCAAATCCTGGCTAGCAGCATGTAAGGACACTTGTAAATAACCCTGTGCCAGGTCCAATTTAGTGAAAACGGCTGAGCCCTGGAACTGCGTTGTGAGCTCCTCTGTTGTAGGCAATGGATATTTATCAGGAATTATGGCTTTATTAACTTCCCTCAAATCCGCACACAAACAAATTTTGCCATTCTTTTTCTGTGCCATAACAAGATTTGATATCCAAGGTGAAGCATTAACTGTAGTGCCAGCAGAACCTGACGAAGGGGCTGAATCGTTGGAGGCCATGTCTGGGTTAATCGTCGGCTTGTGGACAAAGCCAATGATGCAGCCAAGAGCTGTGAATAAGGCAGGAAAACTCTGTAGCAAGGAGTCCACAACTTGCAAAATTTGGCATCCCTCAAAGTCTGGTACTGTAAATCTTAAAGCAAGGAAAAGATCAAGCCTCATGATGTTAGCTCCACCTGTTGTGATGTAGAAAGACACTGCTGAAGTGGTTCTATCTTTGTAACTCACAGTGAAAGTAACTGTACCCAGGACATTTATAGGAGACTGATGATAGCCTGTGAGTTGTACATTCCAGAGAGAGAGAATTTAATTTCTTCCATTTGAAAGTCGTATAAGACATCATGTTTTCATTGAATCATTGAAGGTGGATTAGGAAAATGAGTCTTCATGTGACCGATGTAGTCTATATTATTACAAGAGATTTTCCCTAAATCCATGTTATCCCATCTACAGTTATTCCTAATATAGAATCCGGAATTATTTTCAGATCTAAGCTGTCTGGGAAGATTGTTAATATTTTACCTTGTATGCCCTGTAGGGGGCCCCCAAACCCTCAAAAACACCAACACAAGTCCCAGGTATAAGCAAGTGAATTTTATTTTCATAATACCTTGACAAACATCCTTCTATAAGTTATAGCACCACCCAAATACACTTCTCTTCCCCTTTTTGTTCTTCTCCTTCCACTCCTTCAGGTAAGCTTCAACCTCCGCCTCCCGACTCTGACTCCCTGAGGTGAGGCATCAGAGCCCTTTTATTCCAGACCTGGGAGTATTTTTGGTGTTACAGCACTACACTTTGGAAGCACTTCTGGGTCAGGTGGAAGTTTCTTAAAGTAGGGATGGTCTGTCTCTGCAACCCCCACTGGCAACACCCATGGAACCCAAAAGGATTGTCTAACAGGACTGCAATTCCCAACTTGCCCTGTGGTTTTCCATGCAGACAACATAGCCTAGGGAGACTGACACTTGTTGTTTCTGGGGAGCAAATAGTCCATGTGAGTGGTCTACCCCATGTTCTTCAATTAAACTGGCCTCCTGGCCAGGTAAAGATCCGTGAACCATCTTAGTTAGAGTACCAGTCTATGCTTAATGTCCATGACACCTGAAATGGTCTGAGTGTAGAGTATTTTCAGAACATGTAGCCTAGTGAAGTAGGCGCTTGATGACATCCTTCCCAATTATCTCCCACTTAGGGTTTGCAACAATGACCACCCCGATTTCTCTGGTGTACACTCACTTGTAAAATCTGATACAATCTGAAATGACTGGCATTTCTCATTTCCCTTCATGTCTGTCATTATAGATATTTGGAATGATCTTCTCGATGGCCCTCTTCTGCCAAATCGGTAGTACATAATGACATCCGTGACCCTGTGGATAAAAATGAAGGAGTGTTTGGGGAGAAAAGCCAAAACGACAACAAACCAGCTGGGTGACTGTTTGTAGTTTGTACAATGAATGTTTTATTTTAAACTTGTTAATAATTAAGTGGACTCTGTTGTCAAATATCAGTTATTTGAATCTTAGTCATACACTGAAACCTTTTAATTGTTCTCCACTCTTTAAATTTTCTATCATTGTCTGAATATATATTCCCTGTATCTAAAAATCTGATGATTTTTCATTAGCATAAATACAAGCTTTCTAATACATTTTTATTGTTTGCATCTGATTTTATTAATGCTTTCTTTCTGAGGTGGCAATGACAGATTGGACATCTAGCTCTGAGAAGAGGATTACTTCTGTTCTGTTTTGTGTGTTGTATTTACCCCATTTTTTGACACCCATTGCATGCCCAAACTACCTGGAAGGGGATCTCTCTCTAAATTGCCTTTTTCAAGATTTCTTACATTTTTTTTTTCCTACAAGAGTCTGTTTTGAGGAGTATTTTCTTGTCTTCCTAGGCAGTCAAGGCTGGGGGGCTATCAAAAAACAAGGCCCATTAAAGACCTTTGAGGCATTTCTTGTGTGATTTTGGGCTATACACGAAAAATTGTAGTTGTTGTATTCTGTAAATACTCACTTTTATCTTAATCTCCTCTACGATAGAGCTACTGTGCATACATCTGCCGATTTTAGTCTCATTATTATTTAAAGATAGCTAAAGAGGGTACCCCAAAGACAAATGATTGCTTTTAACAGACCCTGGCACTCTCATCTGAATACAATTGTTGTAAGCATGGACAAAATGCTTGCATTGTGAACTTATTTATTTATAAAGCACTTTAAAAACAACATCAAGGTTGACCAATGTGCTGTACAATAAAACCCAACTTATCAGACACACAATAACCAAAAGGTAAAAGAAACAGAAACGCGTAAACACATAAGAGCTGAAGAAATTCATAATAAAAAGTGCACAGATAGTCAACAGATCACACTGGGTTAAAGGCCAGGGAGTAAAACTGTGTGGTTTTAAAAAAAGATTTAAAGACAGCAAGTGAAGGAGCCTACCTAACATCCATCTATCCATCCATCCATTATCCAACCCGCTATATCCTGACTACAGAGTCACAGGGGTCTGCTGGAGCCAATCCCAGCCAACACAGGGCACAAGGCAGGAAACAAACCCCAGGCAGGGCGTCAGCCCACCGCAGGGCACACACACATACACACACTAGGGACAAAAGAATCGGCAATGCACCTAACCTGCATGTCTTTGGACTGTGGGAGGAAACCGGAGCGCCCGGAGGAAACCCACGCAGACACAGGGAGAACATGCAAACTCCACGCAGGGAGGACCCGGTAAGTGAACCCAGGTCTCCTAACTGTGAGGCACAACACTACCCACTGCACCACCGTGCCGCCCCCTACCTAACATGCAATGGCAAATTGTTCCAGAGTTTTGGAGGTGCAACTGAAAAAGCCCGATCACCTCGGAGTTTGCATCGTGTCTTAGGAACAAGTAAAAGTGTCTGGTCTGCTGTCCTGAGAGGACAAGATGGTACATAAGGGTGCAGCAGTTGTGACAGATAAAATGGGGCACAACCATTAAAGGATTTAAAAACAAATACAAGGATCTTAAAATGGATCTGAAAATGAACTGGAAGCCAGTGAAAGGAAGCCAAAATTGGGGTAACATGCTCATGCTTGCTTGTGCCAGTTAAAAACAGAGCAGCAGCATTTTGCACCAGTGGAGGCCGGGCTAATTCCAAAAAGAAGCACATTGCAGTAATCTAGATGAGAGGTTATAAAAGCACGTATCACTGTTTCAAGGTCACGTTTAGACTTAACAGGCTTGATTTTTGACAGACGCCTCAGCTGGAAAAAGCAAGAGTTTACCATTTCGTTCACATGGCTATTAAGTTTTACAGTAGAATCCATTTTCACACCTAAATTTATGATCATGGATTTCTCAAATTGAGCCACAGTGGAAAGGTTGATGCAGGAGGTCCCGCTGTTGCCATTTGGTCTAAATAGCATGACTTCTGTCTTGTTCTCATTAAAATTTAAAAAAATTGAATGCCTTATGTCAATAAGGCAATCAAGCAGGGGCTGGACAGAGCATGAATCAAGGTGTCTGCATGAAGATGAAAGGAAATACAGTACCATGTTTCAGGAAAATAACGCAGAGTGGCAGCAGGTACAAGGAGAACAGAAGAGGTCCCAGGATGGAGCCCTGTGGAGCCCCCCAGGGGAAATGAATCATCTTCAATTTAGATATAATGGCTTAATAGGTGAACACACCCAGGAGAACGAAAGATGCACATTCTATCAGAAGGAAGACCTTCAAGTAGAATAACCGACTAAGACTGCAATGCGGTCAAGGGCATGGACAGAACTGGCAGCCAAGTCCAGTCAAGCAGAGCTAGAAGATGAGGCCACAGTGTCATTGAACATTTCACAAAGTAAATGAATGTTAACTGAGCATCTGCACCCTTGACCCATATCCCATGGCCTTTTGTAAGACTGCTGAATAGAAGGCGCAGTCAGCATACTAACTTGTTCAGCAGAATCAGATTTTTGAAAAGCCGAGTTTGTTAAACCTCATGGTGAACAGCACCCCATAGTTCAATATAAGTATCATTTTTTCATATTTTAACCCTGTGGAGAAAAGACAAGTGTAGCGACATGCTCAAAGCACCCCAGGAGCTATTGCTACCATCTTGAACACTGATAGAATGCCATACTGAAATACTTTTTGAGGTGATCTTTGGGTTTAATAAAAACACAAGCAATTTGACAAACAAGAGGAGACCATTCAGTCCATTGGGCCCATTTTGTTTTACTAATAGTTAAGTTGTCACAATATCCTATTCAGTTTCTTAAAGCTTCTGCTTCAACGTTATGTCTCAGTCGTTTGTTCCAGAATCCCACAACTCTTTGCATGGAGAAGTGCTTCCTGGCTTCAGTCTTAAATACACTTCAGCTTAATTTCCACTGATAAACCTGCACAGTCAGTCATTTTGTAACGGCCGACCGCTTACCCAGCCGGCAGCTACACCTCCAAGACCTGTGGCCTGGATAATTTACTGAGATGAATCTAACTATCAAGCCATACCTCTAACAAAGTACACTTTTCCCCACAATCGACGGTGTAAATATAAACTCACAAAAGCAGATATGTAAAATTATACTGATTAAATGTATTAAAATGAAACAAAGACAACTGCAAAAATAGAAAGAAACTTAAAAATAAATATCCCTCCACCACATCAACAACGAGACACCACCATATATAAACACAACAAAACCTCCCCTTGCCCCTGTAGCATATAACCAAACAACACAAATAACAAAAATGAATGAGATACGGAAATGATCATGAACTTGAGTCCGGTTATAAAAACTGTCCTGAATACGGTTGACTGAACTAAAGGTAAATGAGTCGTTTGATTTTCCCGGAATAAAATAGAACAGCCTCACCGTGGATCCTCGGTGCATAGTGGATGACGAAGTCCGACCCCGGGGTCTCGTGATGAGGATATTGAAGTCAGTCCGGTGATTTGAAAAACAAACTGGATGAAATGCACGAGGTGGAATACGGCAGATGGTTCGTGGTCAGGAAATGAAAAAGTCTTCTTCTCCTCTCTTCTCTCCTCTCCTTATGGCTTAAATAGTCCTGTGACGGCTGTAATTGATAAATAGTGAACAGGTGTTTTCCAGGTTTGAGGCTGTGGACTTCTTTCATTATCCGTCCCCGTATTTACTGATACACACAATAAACAACAAACAGGACAATGAAACGAGACGCACTCGCGTACTGACATTTGACAACACTACCTATGTAGCCCCGCTACAATCTGACATGCTTGTCCACAGAATACACTGGGAGGCAGTGCTAGGCACTGGATCTGCCATTGTGCAGATTAGCTTGGCACCTCGCAGTCTGAACAGTATCCCAGAGTGCTCGGCATTGCTCGGTGTGATTTAGCTTAAACTACAATTTAAGTAAAATGACTATGACCTTCAGTTTTAGACAGCTTTAGGACCATTTACAGACTGCTCCTTTAAGAATATTCTAGACAAAAAGAGCCAATGACTTGCTTCCTCGAAATACAGGTCCTGCCACCATAGACCACAGTATTCTTATTTATCCATCCATTTTCTAACCCGCTGAATCCAAATACAGGGTCACGGGGGTCTGCTGGAGCCAATCCCAGCCAACACAGGGCACAAGGCAGGAACCAATCCAGGGCAGGGTGCCAACCCACCGCAGTATTCTTATTTACCATTACAAATAGGGGCTTATCACTGCTGGCCATACCTGGTTTCAGGCAATATAACTGGGATTAAATTCTTTGTAAGTTTAGGTTACTGTGATGTAGAGTATAGCATGTCTTGAGATTCAGTCCTTGGTCCATAATCATTTTCATTATACATTAAATAAATTCATCGAGAAGTTTAAGGTGACTTTTTACAGCTATCAAGACTTGTCATAGTAATAATAATAATAATCCATCCATTATCCAACCCACTATATCCTAACTACAGGGTCACGGGGGTCTGCTGGAGCCAATCCCAGCCAACACAGGGAGCAAGGCAGGAAACAAACCCCGGGCATGGCGCCAGCCAACCGCAGGGTACACACACATGACAATTTAGAATCGCCAATGCACCTAACCTGCATGTCTTTGGACTGTGGGAGGAAACCGGAGCACCTGGAGGAAACCCATGTAGACACGGGGAGAACATACAAACTCCACACAGGTAGGACCCGGGAAGCAAACCCAAGTCTCCTAACTGCGAGGCAGCAGCACTACCCACTGCGCCACCGCACAGCCAATAATAATAATACTAATACATCTTATTTATATAATATATATTGTATTTACAGTATATATTGTGATAAGTCTATTTATGAAATAAGAGCCTTCCACAAGTAAAAAGGTTTGGGGGGACCGTCCCCATATAATGTCTGTAGGACAAAGAAAAAGACGCTGACTTCTTTTGCGATTAAAAAACATAAATCGCGTTTGACATCGGTTACATGAAAACATGGCATTTATATACAGACAAATAAAATGGAGATGGGAAGTGAGTTGGTAGGAAATGACGTTGAAGCTGTGGGACGGATGCAACGTCATGAAAGGCGGACTGGAAGTGATGTGGTAATGGTAACGATGTCATCAAGAGGAGCCGGATGTAACGTCATATGAAAGGGCCAGAAGTGACATCATCTGGGTTGGATGGATGGAGTTAACCAACTCCAAGCAGTCTGGCAGGTGTTAACAGAGTCAGCCAAGAGGGGGGTCAGAAAGAAGGACTGCAGCTGCTGGTGTCTCCACCAACTGACCAAGCCCTGGGTTCAGCTGTGGAGAAAAGAGAAAGAAAGTGGTGCAGGGCTCAGGTGAAGAGAGAAAGATCAAGGACCCCAATGACTGAGTTGTTTTATCCTTTGGATTATTTCTGGATTTTAACTCATGGCCTGTTCATTTGAATTTTAAGGAATATTTCTTGATGATCTTTTTGTACTGCACTATTGAACAATTTGATCTTTAATAAAAGCACTTTGCACCAACCCCTTGCTGACTGTGTGTGTCCTCATTTGCCCATCTTATCTCGGTTTACGACTATCGACAGTTCTGGGTCACGCAACCAAGAAGGATGGAGCCAACCCGGACCTTCACAAATATTATCATAACCAAGTAAGTACTTTATGTCAATTAGAGGTGATCACTCGCACTCAGCTTTGTTATTTAGAGTTCACAATACACTGGAAATTAACTTCATTATTCTTAGATCTTTACTGGGTAACATTTTAGTTTGATGGCAATGGCAACATCTAAAATGAATTGTAATTTGTAATTGTATAATGCTATTTAGCAGACAGGGTTTGTGAGTGGAAGTGAGCCTCAGAATACATTGAATTGAATTAACAATGCAAAAAGTTATTTGAGAAGCGAGTAAAAGAAACATAAGTATGATTTCTTGTATATAATTTAGAGTGTATGTTCAAATGAATTTGGTTAACGGCAAATGAATATCATATTTTCAAACCTGATTAATCCACTACAGGGCTGTCAGAGGTTAAAAACTACTGGGCACAAGGCAAAACCAACCTGGGATGGGACAGGAGTGCCTCACATGGTCACTCATGGACAAGCCCACACCAATTCATGTAATAGGCAAATCTTGAGGGATGTTGGAGAAAAACCTGTGTGGTTACTGGGAGAATATGCAGACTTCATTTAGACATACAGTGGTGTGAAAAACTATTTGCCCCCTTCCTGATTTCTTATTCTTTTGCATGTTTGTCACATAAAATGTTTCTGATCATCAAACACATTTAACCATTAGTCAAATATAACACAAGTAAACACAAAATGCAGTTTTTAAATGATGGATTTTATTATTTAGGGAGAAAAAAAATCCAAACCTACATGGCCCTGTGTGAAAAAGTAATTGCCCCCTTGTTAAAAAATAACCTAACTGTGGTGTATCACAGCTGAGTTCAATTTCCGTAGCCACCCCAGGCCTGATTACTGCCACACCTGTTTCAATCAAGAAATCACTTAAATAGGAGCTGCCTGACACAGAGAAGTAGACCAAAAGCACCTCAAAAGCGAGACATCATGCCAAGATCCAAAGAAATTCAGGAACAAATGAGAACAGAAGTAATTGAGATCTATCAGTCTGGTAAAGGTTATAAAGCCATTTCTAAAGCTTTGGGACTCCAGTGAACCACAGTGAGAGCCATTATCCACAAATGGCAAAAACATGGAACAGTGGTGAACCTTCCCAGGAGTGGCCGGCCGACCAAAATTACCCCAAGAGCGCAGAGACGACTCATCCGAGAGGTCACAAAAGACCCCAGGACAACGTCTAAAGAACTGCAGGCCTCACTTGCCTCAATTAAGGTCAGTGTTCACGACTCCACCATAAGAAAGAGACTGGGCAAAAACGGCCTGCATGGCAGATTTCCAAGACGCAAACCACTATTAAGCAAAAAGAACATTAGGGCTCGTCTCAATTTTGCTAAGAAACATCTCAATGATTGCCAAGACTTTTGGGAAAATACCTTGTGGACTGATGAGACAAAAGTTGAACTTTTGGAAGGCAAATGTCCCGTTACATCTGGCGTAAAAGGAACACAGCATTTCAGAAAAAGAACATCATACCAACAGTAAAATATGGTGGTGGTAGTGTGATGGTCTGGGGTTGTTTTGCTGCTTCAGGACCTGGAAGGCTTGCTGTGATAGATGGAACCATGAATTCTACTGTCTACCAAAAAATCCTGAAGGAGAATGTCCGGCCATCTGTTCCTCAACTCAAGCTGAAGCGATCTTGGGTGCTGCAACAGGACAATGACCCAAAACACACCAGCAAATCCACCTCTGAATGGCTGAAGAAAAACAAAATGAAGACTTTGGAGTGGCCTAGTCAAAGTCCTGACCTGAATCCAATTGAGATGCTATGGCATGACCTTAAAAAGGCGGTTCATGCTAGAAAACCCTCAAATAAAGCTGAATTACAACAATTCTGCAAAGATGAGTGGGCCAAAATTCCTCCAGAGTGCTGTAAAAGACTCATTGCAAGTTATCGCAAACGCTTGATTACAGTTATTGCTGCTAAGGGTGACCCAACCAGTTATTAGGTTCAGGGGGCCATTACTTTTTCACACAGGGCCATGTAGGTTTGGATTTTTTTCTCCCTAAATAATAAAAACCATCATTTAAAAACTGCATTTTGTGTTTACTTGTGTTATATTTGACTAATGGGTAAATGTGTTTGATGATCAGAAACATTTTGTGTGACAAACATGCAAAAGAATAAGAAATCAGGAAGGGGGCAAATAGTTTTTCACACCACTGTAAACCAAATACAGTATTAAAACCCAGGACATTAGATCCATCCTCATCACTCTGTCACCTTAATTCCGTGTTAACAATTTAATGGCAAAATGTGGAGGAATAAAATTAATAAGATTTTTATTCCAGTTTGTACTGATGCAAGATATGAAAGGGCCCAAAATTAGGCTAGTAGAATAATTTCAAGAAAGGTCATAGAGACACCTGACGGCCCCTGTAATCTACAACTTCTGACTCAAGTAGGAAGGCCTGACTGAGGAAATGCCATGCTGGTGCCAGGTTTCAGGATGGTGGAGCTGTCCATGCCCCTCTATTTTTGAGGTATGGATTTCAATATGTCCATGCCTGCTTCTTCCCATCTGTACTTTATCTTTTAGATCTGCTCAGCTCACACTTAATTGAAATCTCTTTGATTCTGAGGTTGGATGCAGAGGCCATCATTTCACCATATAAATTGCTGCATTAGGCCAGTTTGGCATATCTGAGCTCATTATGATGTACCAAAATTACTTATTTTCTTTTTACCATTATATTTCAATCAACCGAATGTGAATGCATAGAGCCAAGTGGGACTGACTTTTAAATCCACTCCCAATTTTTTGGAATCTTCCGCTAAACTCCTGTCTGCTTTTGCACTCAACTAGCTAAAAATGTCATCTATACTAATAAAAGGCAAAGCCCTCACTGACTGACTCACTCACTGACTCACTCACTCATCACTAATTCTCCAACTTCTTATGTAGGTAGAAGGCTGAAATTTGGCAGGATCATTCCTTACAGCTAACTTACAAAACTTAAGCAGGTTTCATTTCGAAATTCTATGCGTAACGGTCATAACGGTCGACAACATCCGCCACGTTAAACTTTCTTATTTATGGCCCCATCTTCATGAAATTTGGTAGGCGGCTTCCCTGCGCTAACCGAAACCAATGTACGTACTTATTTCGGTGGTATGACGCCACTGTCGGCCGCCATATTGAACTTTCCAGTGGCCTTTGTTACTTATGGGCACATCTTTGGTAAATTTGGTATGCAGGTTCCCAACGCTAACTGAATCCTACTTACATACATATATACTTCCATAATGTAGCCTGTAGCTCTGGGTCCCCCATCAACGCCTCCCAAGTTGTTGGCTGCCTGCCCATTTAAGGCCGTCCATTGCTCCAGTCTCTTCATTCCCTTCCTTGATTCGCCATGGTATTCACGTCTCCCTGCTGATAACTGCAGCCTTTTTATTTAATCCACGGCTTCTCCGCTGTTTTATTGTTCGTTTATTACGATTATAGTTATTGTGTAGGTATTTTAGATTTACTTTACATTGTTCAGGTACCCATTTCCTTTATCGTTCCAACCGTACTCCCGTTAACATGTCTATCGAGGTGATCACCATCGATCAAAGAACTGTCACTTACCGAGTGATTTCCATGCCCGGTTTCCATGTTACATATTGCACGGCCATATCAGGCTCACTCTTGATATCCGGAGGAACATTGTGTCTTATGTATTGAATGACTGGGACAGGTTCAAGGTGTGGACTGATGACGGTACAGGAGATAATTATACTACACAGGAGCACTATAAGAGTGAAATGCTTAAGCCCTTCACCTATGCATCTGCATGTGAGTTGATGGCTGTCGGTGAATTGTTCAATTGTCGCTTTCAAGTGTACAGAAATGGCCAAATATTTTACACCTCTCGACAACCGCTAATGCCTCTTAAACATCTTTGATTGACAGGTGACGATTTCAGTAGTGGACACTTTGATGTTTATGAATGTTTAAACTCTCAAAAGCTGGATGTGAAGTTATCGATGAAACCGGTTGTATACTTACAACGCTTGACAGATGCCGAATGTCACTTCAACACAACAAGTCCTGCAAATACTGTCGTAATTGAAACAAACCATGAAACTCAAACCGATTATGACAGCAGCAATCCAAGCTGTGAGATTTGAGGCAAGATTGATTTTCACATGGCCAACTAACTATATGTTGCATGCTCACGAGTAAGCTCAGCGCACAGCTTGGTCATATTTCAACCGAAAGGCCGAACTGACAACATGGCATACAAAGAGATACTTAACAAATAATTATTGGTATATTTTTCCTCAGTTTAAAAAGGTTAACTTTTCTTCTTAATAAAATTGCTGCGAAGCATGGGTATTTTGCTAGTGTAATATAATCAACTGTCCTGGCAATTTTTTTTTAGGCTCCTTGTCATTTGTATGCTTGTTGTGAATATCATCTTAGTTGGGACAGCTTAAACCTAAGGTGCACTGTTTGTGGCTATTAGATGTTAAAATGTTTACAATTATCACAACACGCATACAGCAGATGCCTTTTTTTTTCTTCACGGACAATAAAAAAAATCACTTCTGTGTTCCTAGTTTTTCCTTTTTTATTAATAATTGTAAAATGGCCATTGTGAAGACCATTTCCAAAGTTGCCAATGCTCTTTTTAGCTGTCTCTATCAACACAAGGTTTCAGATTAAGTGAGTCATAGATTTCTAGTACAAGATCAGTGAGTCTCAGCACCTGAATCCTCATTGGCTTAAGGGTTGGCACACATTCCTGAAATGGCATGTTGTAGTTCACAGATATTTCGATTCATACAGCAGCTGAAAAAAGGAGAAACATCTTTAAAAAGCTCGAATTACTTTAATCTTGCGTTTTTTTTCCTTATCCACAAGCTGGTATCTGCAGTACCAAAATTACAACCCCATGCTGCAAGTATTAAGTTGGATCTCGCATGTCTCTAGTGTGCAATGTTTTGTATAGAAATCAATGGTACTAGGGTGTTGTACTGCATTCGCCATTATGAATGTAATGAGAAGTTAAGCAAAATGACCCCTTTTATTGGCTGACTATCAAGATTACAATATGCAAGCTTTCGAGGCAACTCGGGCCCCTTCGTGCATATTGTAATCTTTCTAGTCAGCCAATAAAAGGGGTCATTTTGCTTAACTTCTCACTATAGAAATCAGTATAATAATCTCCTACATCCTCAACTTTCATGAATTTTCAGGTGGTGTCACTAGGCGGTGTGATAAGGACGCTGTATAGCACCCAACCCAACACAGACTTGACAGAGAGGCACGTGTAAAACTCAACAAACTTTTATTTTTCTTCAGCTGGAGAGCACGTCTTCTCCGTAATCCCTTCAGCCACAACACAGTCCCAAGCACTCAAGCAAAGTACTCTTCTTCTCTTTCTGGTACCACTAATCCTCCCAGTCAACCTTTTTCTCCTCCTCCCCTGACTCTGGCCACTGAGTGGTGTTCGCTGGCTCCTTTTATAGTTCACCCGGAAGTGCTCCAGGTGCTTGATCACCGAGTTCCAGCTGCACTTCCTGTTGTGATGAATATGCTGCCCACACGGGCTCAGGAGTCCCAAACACAGCACCTCCTGGCGATGCCTGCGGGACCCAACAGGGCTGCACCCAACTCCAATTCCCAGAGAGCCCTGTGGGAAACCGAGGCACTGCTCCACCCCAGGGGGGGCGGCCATCTAGCGTCCAGGGGGATGTATTGCATTGTCCAGGGCTGCTCCCCCTGAATGTAGTGTGCATGGACGCCAGCCGCCTAACCCAGCGGATAAACATGGAAAATTTATGGAGAAGATCTTCCACACAACTGAGCTACTTACACTTCTTACTAGTAACTGATAAGATAAACCGTGAATACACAAAACAACGCTCTTTTATTACTGCCATTACCAATAAGCATGATCTTAAACCATATCAGAAAGTGAGACATAAAATATAAGGAAATACAATTCCCGAAGCAGACAAGCAGTCTATCCTGCCTGCTAGTGAGCCTTTGTCACTTTCTAGCCTCCTGATGCCTAGCTCAAAGGCTCCCTAGCCATGACATGGCTTTATATATCTGCTCTGGTGCAGTTTCTGAAACCACTTGACAATTTAGGAATGCCACACTCCAAAAAAAAACAAAACAAAAAAAGAAGCCTGTAGCAGTTGGCAAACCCCTAGGCAGACACGTGGTCCAGTCCCACCCTTCGGAAATGACCATCTATCTGCCGCAGCCAGGTTTTACGTGGGCATCCCCTTGGCCTGGTCCACCCACTTGGGTCCGCAGCAATGAGAATCTTGTGAGACAGTCCACCCTCTGGTAATAGCGCCACATGGCCGTAGTGCTCCCTCACAATGCAGGTAATGTGCCTCATTCGGGATTCCATCAGCAACAAAGTCAAATCAGCACTACCCAAAGATTTTCCACATAGAACAGGAGTCAGAAGAGAAGGAGTCTAGATTTTGTCTCAGGTCACTGGTTAGCGTCCATGTCTCACAACCATATAGCAAAACAGAAAGCTCCAGGACTCTAAAGACTTTGACCTTTGTCCTATTGTAGAGATATCAAGAGCACCACACACCCCTTTTAGTGACCTCAAGACCTCCCATGCTCTCCCAATCTATCTACAGACTTCATAGGAAAAGTTACCAGAGACATGAATGTCGCTGCTGAGGTAAGTAAACCTTTTGACAAGATCGACACTCTCTCCGCAGACAGACACACTGGTGTTGGCTGTGCCTAAGAGGTCGTTAAAGGCCTGGATCTTGGTTTTGATCCAGGACACTCGGACTCCTCTCTCAGTCTCTTGAGAGCCCCAATCAGAGCCTCCATTGACTCCATGAAGATCACAGCATCGTCAGCAAAGTCAAGATCAGATTCCCCACAGCCTCTGGACCCCAAAACCTTGGCCAACACCCAATCTATGCAAGCATTATACAGAGTAGGAACAAGAAGACACCCCTGATGAACCCCAGAATCAACTGGGAAACAAACAGAGGTTCTGCCTCCACTCTGTAGAGCACTCACAGTTCCACACGCGCTTTGTGGGGGATCCTGTGAAGCCTCAGCCTATGGTCAGAATACATAAACTGGGCACTTCTGTAAACTCTGCAGTTTTGTCAGACCCTCCAGCATCTGTACACGAGGATGTGACTTCTTCACCGAACTGCCAGTATTGGAGTATCAAGTCCAACAATGTGGCTCAGAGCACTGGAACCAGGATCCAGGGATCTGCATTCCCTGACCTTTTGTAAAGTCAAGGAACATTGAGCCACTTTCACGTCACCAGACCCATGGGGACTGACATAATCCTCACAGCCAACCCTGTCAGTGCTAGGAGTGTCACCTCATGGACACCCATCAACCACCAAGCAATGTTGTGAATAGAATGCCTCCCTCACTGAGACATCACTCACCATGGAGCATACAATGAGACAACACTGAGTTTTATAATACACTTATTTAAAGGAGTGACACCAGACACCATTGCAAGGAGCTGATCTGCCACAGCAACAGCTACTCCCTGAGTATGACAGCCATCAGAGTGACCAGACCAATTAAAGGTGTACCCACCTACAGAGATCTAGCCAGTTCCAGGTCTGCACACCTCAGAGAGTCCCGCCACTGAAATGCAGAGTTTAAAAAGCTCCTCCGACACCAGAGGAAGATTGTATTTTAGCATCTACGCTGTACCACTTTGTGTGATGAGGAACTTGATCAACACCATGGCATAGGTTAGTAATGAATAATGGTTACATATAATCGAGTTTTTCCTAATTCTCCAATTATTATGAAAATATCCAAACAGTACAGTGCCCCTGTCACTTAGGTCAGCTAGATGGACCTCCCTGCACAATCAAAGTGAAATGGAACAGTCTCAGGCCTCTAGAAAATTCCACAGATATCTTTAGATCCTCCCACTTTATAAATAGCTCTCAGTCACCATCATAAAGAATGGCAGTGAGAGAAAATGAATGGCCTTTGTTCTTTTTCTTTTATATGCAGAAGGGAATGAGGTCTTTATCTTAGCTTGATCTTTAAAAGTAACTTTGCACCTAAAATGTTCATTTTGTAAAAACAAAGCTGGGTAAGTTCAAGTTCTTAAGGATGTGACTTCTTCATTTTGAACTTTATTTACACACTGTCTACAAACTTAAGTTTGTCTGAATCAAACAGTTGTTAGAATATCATGTATTCATTGGGATGTGTTAATTTATACTGCTTGTTGGAGCTTCATGACTATTAGACTGCATTTCCACTCTAGACAGAGATACCTGCATGCATGTAACATGCCTGTCTTATCTATCTATTGTAAACATAATATAGCTTACAGTTTTATACTTAAATAAATATATATATATATATATATATATATGTTACATAGTTAACTGTCAAATAATGCAAAGAGTACACAACACATGTTCCGCCCTATTTTGCATTATTTGACAGTTAACTATGTAACATTCTATGATCTGCTTCTCGCAACTGAGAGGGCACCCGTGACGGATGTTTGCCTACTTGCAGATCAACCATACAATCAGATTTTGATTCAGACTTCGAATGCATTGTGTGTATATATACAGTATATATATATATATATATATATATATATATATATATATATATATATATATATATATATATATATATACACTTAAATAAAAAATATGTATCTTTCTTACCTATCTAACCTATTCCTATTTATTCCTACCCATCTATTAATTTAAGTTTCTTTATAGACTTTGTGTTAGTTGTCCTGTTAATTGCTGCACAAGACCATAGCTAGACTGTCCATCAATGAATCATCAACCATCACTGATACAGAATAATAACAGATTACAATAAATATGCCATTACTATACTGATATCAGCTGTATCTCTACCTGCAAGGTGTAAGGATCTGAGAACAGACAGCTGTATTTCCAGAACCATCATCCGACCCCATTTTCAGAGAAGAGGACAATGGCTGGTGTCAATGAGTGTATGAAGTATTCAATGTTCTATGTGAATTTTATGTTCTGGGTGAGTCATGTTTAAGTAATGGTAATAGTTGCACATGTATTACTTATATAAATTATTTTTTTTAAATGTATATTTTAATCAGTAGGGGCACCACCGAGTCCCAAACCATAGACCCAATAATATCCACCATAGTCATCATCTTATTCATTCAGCTGCTCCCATATTAGAGGTTGCCACAACAGATCATCTTGTCTTCATCTGTCCCTGCCTTTTACATCATGTTCTGCCACACCGACTGCCATCATGTCCTCCCTCACTGCATCCATAAAACTCCTTTGGCCTTCTTCTTTTCCTCTTGGTTTCCTTCAATCAATCAATCAACATTTATTTATATAGCACATATTCATACAAAAAAATGTAGCTCAAAGTGCTGTACAAAATGAAAAGAAAAACAGAAGACACAATAAAAAATAAACATAAGTCAACATTAATTAACATAGAATAAGAGTAAGGTCCGATGGCCAGGGTGGACAGAAAAACAAAAAAACTCCAAAGGCTGGAGAAAAAATAAAATCTGTAGGGTTCCAGACCAAGAGACCACCCAGTCCCTCTGGGCAATCTACCTAACATAAGTCAAACAGTCCTCTTTGTATTTAGGGTTTTCATGGAAGGACCTGATGATGATGGTCACGTAGACTTCTGGCTTTCAGTCCATCAATGTTGGTGCATCATGATGCTTTGAGTAGGTGGTGGTGGCGCAGGCAGCCACCACAAAGAAACCGGAAAAAGAAACAGAAGAGAGAGTAGGGGTCAGTATGGATTTTGGAGCCACTGTGAATAGTTATTATGAAGAATTGAACATACAGAGTATCAGGATTAAGTTAAAGTGAAGTTATAAAAAGGCCATGTTAAAGTAATGTGTTTTCAGCAGTGTTTTAAACTGCTCAACTGTATCAGCCTGGCGAATTCCTATTGGCAGGCTATTCCAGATTTTAGGTGCATAACAGCAGAAGGCCGCCTCACCACTTCTTTTAAGTTTAGCTTTTGGAATTATAAGGAGACACTCATTTGAAGATCTAAGGTTACGATTTGGAATATAACGTGTCAGGCATTCTGATATATAAGATGGAGCGAGATTATTTAAGGCTTTATAAACCATAAGCAGTATTTTAAAGTCAATCCTGAATGACACAGGCAACCAGTGTAGTGACATCAAAACTGGAGAAATGTGCTCGGATTTTCTTTTCCCAGTTAGGATTCTAGCAGCTGCATTCTGCACTCGTTGCTAGTGATTTATGTCTTTTTTGGGTAGTCCTGAGAGGAGTGCGTTACAGTAATCTAGTCGACTGAAAACAAAAGCGTGAATTAATTTCTCCGCATCTTTCAATGATATAAGAGGTCTAACTTTAGCTATGTTTCTTAAGTGAAAAAATGCTGTCCTAGTGGTCTGATGAATATGCGATTTAAAATTCAGATTACAGTCAACGGTTACCCCTAAATTTTTTACTTCCGTCTTAACTTTTAATCCTAGTGCATCAAGTTTATTTCTGATAACCTCATTGAATCCATTATTGCCAATTACTAAGATTTCAGTTTTCTCTTTATTTAGTTTGAGAAAATTACTATTCATCCATTCAGAAATACCAGTAAGACATTGTGTTAGTGTATCGAAAGTTAGTGTATCCTTGTTCCTCTTGTCTTCCTCTTTTCCTTGTCCCCCACAGTCATGAGTTTAAATATTGGATTGAGTGCTCACCTACACTAGTTCACCTATATTGTATGGTTCATGAGATATTTAATGTCATGAGAACACTTTTGTTTTACACTTGCAGTAAAACTATTTTGTAAAGTCAGCTTAAAAGTATTCCAGAAACAAACATGGATGGGGAAACAGCAGTCAGGATTTCTGGGCAAAGGTGAGCAAAGCAGACATCTGAAGGTATCCTAGCCTCACATCCACGTGTGAGGAAGTGTGGAGTATATCCAGTACCGGCATGTGTGGAAGTTTTGTATGCAAAGCAACTTGAGCCAAATAATCATGTACTTCAAGAGAGTGAGATAGCAGGGTTTTTGACAACTGATCTGTTAGAGTTCTGTTGAATCTTTCAACTTTGTCTTCTAACCTTGGATTATATGAAGAGGTACCTGTCTTTTTAATACCGAAGACAAAGTAGTCTTTGCAGTTCAGAATCATGCTGCCTCCCAAGGTCTGTAGGCAATATTTCTGGTACCTAATGTTCACAAATATAATGGTCAGATATGCAATTTGCTACTGTAGTAGACTTTCAATCAGGAGAACATAAAAATTAACACATTTTGTAAAATATCCTGTATTAAAGGTACATGACAATTACCATTGGAAGTCACAGGCAGCTTGAAATGGACGGACGACAGGAACATCTCCCATGGGTGTCCAGAGTTTGGGCACTGGGGATTTTTGTCTGTGACAGGCATAGCGTTTCTTACACCAGGTGTCTATGTCACTGTGCATGGTTGGCCAGTAGCATACTCTGCGAGCCTGATTAAACACTCTGCGGGATGAAAAGTGACCAGATAGACAACCACAATGCAGATGTTCCAGGGGTTCAAGCACTACATTTTTGGTGACAACTACTTGGATCCATTGTGTTTGCATATTTGGGGCTGTTACTGTACCATATAGGATTCCATGGCAGGCAAGCAGTGTAGTGTAGTTGTTAAGTCTTTGGACTTCAAACCCTGAGGTTGTGGGTTCAAACTCACCACTGTCCCTATGTGATACTGAGCAAGTCACTTGACCTGCCTGTGTTCCAATTGGAAAAACCAAAAGAAATGTAACCAATTGCATTATAAATGTTGTAAGTCACCGTGGATAAAGGCATCAGCCAAATAAGTAAATAAACCCTGCATCATTGATTAAGGTGAGACATTCATACTCAGCCCGGAGTCGAACAATGTTGATGATGATGATTCTTCACGTGCACAGGTCTTTTCTCAAAACCAGGCAACCAATTAATCACAGTGCTT
The DNA here is from genome assembly GCF_016835505.1 of Polypterus senegalus. Lineage (NCBI taxonomy): Eukaryota > Metazoa > Chordata > Cladistia > Polypteriformes > Polypteridae > Polypterus > Polypterus senegalus. Next base: position 151,105,233 of record NC_053161.1, read on the forward strand.
ATATAGGAAGTGTGACAGTGGTGAGGTCTGCGGTAGGAGTGACGGATGCATTCAAGTTGGAGGTGGGATTACATCAGGGATTGGCTCTGAGCCCTTTCTTATTTGCAATGGTGATGGACAGGCTCACAGATGAGATTAGACAGGAGTCCTCGTGGACTATGATGTTTGCTGATGGCATTGTGATCAGTAGCGATATTAGGGAGCAGGTTGAGAAGACCCTGGAGAGGTGGAGATATGCTCTAGAGAAGAGAGGAATGAAGGTCAGTAGGAACAACACAGAATACATGTGTGTCAATGAGAGGGAGGTCAGTGGAATGGTGAGGATGCAGGGAGTAGAGTTGGCGAAGGTGGATGAGTTTAAATACTTGGGATCAACAGTACGTACAGAGTAATGGGGGTTATGAAAGAGAGGTGAAAAAGAGAGTGCAGGCAGGGTGGAATGGGTGAAGAAGAGTGTCAGGAGAAATTGGTGACAGACGGGTATCAGCAAGAGTGAAAGGGAAGGTCTACAGGACAGTAGTGAGACCAGCTATGTAATATGGGTTGGAGACGGTGGCACTGACCAGAAAGCAGGAGACAGAGCCGGAGGCGGCAGAGTTAAAGATAGGATTAGAAATGAGTACATTAGAGGGTCAGTTTAGGTTGGACGGTTGGGAGACAAAGTCAGAGAGGCGAGATTGCTTTGGTTTGGACATGTGCAGAGGAGAGATGCTTGGGTATATTGGAAGAAGAATGCTAAGGATAGAACTGCCAGGGAAGAGGAAAAGAGGAAGGCCTAAGCGAAGGTTTAGGGATGTGGTGAGATAGGACATGCAGGTGATGGGTGTAACAGAACAACATGCAGAGGAAAGAAAGATATGGAAGAAGATGATCCACTGTGGCAACCCCTATTGGGAGCAGCCGAAAGAAGAAGAAGACTGCATGATTAATTCTTATAGTATTATAGCCAAAGTCCATCTTTATCCCTTAGTTCAGTGAATATTTCTCCAGGCTCAACCAGAAAATGAAATTGCACTTGTGCCTTTTACAGAATGGTTCCAGTATTTCTGGGCCTAGCCAAAGCCATTGGAGATCTGTAGCCTAATGAAGCAAAAGAGTCTAACCTCCAAAGGTCATGCAAAACAACAATTTCCCCCTTCGGGTTACAAAAAAAAAAAAGAAGATACAGACAAATTTGCCATAGATGTTTTTGCATCTCCCAAAGCTGATCTTTGTTTTGGTAAAACAACTAATTCCAAAGCCTAGAAGCAGGATTAAGATCCATAGAAGAGGTCTTCCTATGGATAACAGGAAACTAGTCTATCTAATGAACTAAAGGTACATTCCTTGTACCAGAAGTCACACTTGTGTCAGAAGAAGGGAGAAGGGGCACACCAGTACAGGTTGATAGTGCTAACCATTTTATCATTTCAATATACAGGCTTATCACAGGCTACTCATCAAGGTATTTGCTGGGTGTGATGGGCGAATCTGATGTTGTTCATTGAGCAGGGTCCCAGAATGAGGCTTTATTAAATAGATGGCATTGTTTTTGTTGCTGAGCTTTGTGTTTTACTTTCCATGACAGTTGATGTACTGCTGTCACTTATCAGGCAAAAGTAACAAAGGCTTGTGTTGATCGCTCTGTTTGCCTAAAGGGGCACCTTATACACTTTCTGTGTAATCTGCCTACTCTTCTTACCTTTATTGCCAGTTTACCTTTTCAATCTCCCTTTTTATGTCAGGTCTGTTTTTCACTGCCTTGCCCTTATTTGTCTGCTGCTCAGTTTTTCTAACAAACCTTTTTAGAGATGAGAACTTTATCATTGTACTTTGTACAGTACAATAAGCCACAACAGCTAGGTGACAGTGGGCTAGACTGCGATCGATGCCCATCTCTAAATAGATTCAGAGACACAAAACCCTTCTTTAGTCAGGTTTAGGTTATATTGATCCTTTTACAGCTATCATAATGTCAAGGTGCTTTTTTAAAATACAAATAGACCCCACTGTGAGAGGAGTACAGCATTTTTGGTTGGCATGCTGGTGCAGTGGTTAGTGCTCCTATTTCACAGCTGGCTCAAGTTCCAGGCTCAGGAATCACCTTTGTGGATTTTTCACATTCTTAGGGTACTTTGGTTTTCTTTGAGATTCCAAAAACATGCAAGTTAAGTTAATTGGCCATTTAAAATACGTTATGTTTGTGAATCTTCTGATAGACAAGCACTCCACTCAGATTTAATTTCCACCTTACACTTGATGTTACTAGGATATGTGCTGCCTCCTTGTGACCATTAATTGAATTATGAATTAAGCAGTTTGAGACTATCATTAGTAGTAGTAGCCCTCATTGACACTATCTGTTGATAGCAACACTGTGTTTTTACATTTATTTACTTATTTGATGCCTTTATCCAAGTCAACTTACAACATCTATGATACAATTGGTTCCATTTCTCTTGGTTTTCCAATTGGAGCACAGGCATGTCAAGTTGCTTGCTCAGGGTCACACAGCGTCAGGGGGGGGGATTTGAACCCACAACCCCAGGATTTGTGGTCCAAAGCTTTAACTACTACACCACACTGCCAACTTTTGATTGACCATCACCACTATAGCCTGGTTTCTATGGAGTTGCACCCATAATTTTCAATCTATGCCATGGACTCATTGCTTAACCCTGATGAAGCTCTCTGTGTTCCAGTTACAATAAACACATAACACTCTTAACCTTTAAATTCAAAGCTGGAGGTGGCAGAGGTAAAGATGCTAAGAGGGTCGGCTCAGGTTGGATGGCTGGGAGACAAGGTCAGAGAGGCAAGATTGCGTTGGTTTGGACATGTGCAGTGGACAGATGCTGGGTATATTGGGAGAGGGATGCTAAGGACAGAGCTGCCAGGGAAGAGGAAAAGATGAAGGCCTAAGAGAAGGTTTATGGATGTGGTGAGAGAGGACATGCAGGTGATGGGTGTAACAGAACAAGATGGAGAGGCCAGAAAGATATGGAAGAAGATGATCTGCTGTGGCAACCCCTAATGGGAGCAGCCAAAACAAGAAGACTCTTAATCTTTAAATATAGTTCCATTATTTTGTCTTCAATCAGGTTCTCTTTCTCTAATATTGCATTTTCTCTACATTTCTGAGGTCATTCATTGTGTGATTGTGATATGTGCAAAAACAGTGGAGAATAGGAAGGGGGCACATCATTTTACACAGATTCTGTCACTTTAAAATCAGCTTGTGATATTTCTGTTGCAGAAAGAGCAGTCAATACATAACAATGTATTTATTTATTTTCCTTTATGTAGCTCGTTGGATGTTTTGTACTTGGATTTTCACTTTGCCTGAGAATGAACATGAATAGCCACGTAAGTTGGCAGCTACTACCTGCCTCACTTTATTTCTGTAACTCCTTCTTTGTGAGGCTTAGGTCATTCTCTTTCCGATTGTTGGCTTTGTTGTTCTCATAGTGCTAAATTCATTTGTGATAATGAAAGGTGTTCACTCGCAATCTACTTGGACAAACTCCTTTCATGCCAGTGTTAAAGTCTTTAAGTTTGTGTTTTGCCACCATGTTGTTGGTAGCAGACACCCAACATCTTTTGTGATTTTACTCCAACAGAGAAGGCCAATGATTGATCCAAAACATCTCACCTGAATGAAAAACTTGTAATACTGAATTGAATTAAATATAATGTCTATCATATATCATGAACAGTCACAAGACATGGAGAAAAGAAACTACTGTTAAGGGCCGGCCATTTGCTGCTCTGCTGGCCCAATATAGTTAATGTTAGAGATGAGGTATTATCGAAGAACTGTATGTTGGAGAACTGATCCTATTTTTGATATCTTTGATTTGCTTTTGAAATAGAATAAAAATAAATACAAAGGTAGGTATACAGTATTTCTTCATCATTTCTTTTTATTTTACAGTGTGATAAGAATACACAAAAGACATCATAAAGATTTGGGGCAGCCACCCGTATATTGTTTTTCCCAGCCGCAAAAGTTTATGTTTTGAAGCACGATGTGCATAGAACAGAGTCCACAGAAGAACTGGTTACAATAGCCCAAGATGGAGGCTTTAAAGGGCCGTAGAGGAAATGATGCCAATCAAAATGGCTGGAACAAGAAGTGACGTCAGCAAAGGGGCTGGCTTCGGAAGTGACTTCAGCACAGGGGTCAGCTCCGGAAGTGATGTCTTCTGAGGTGCAAGAACCTTGCAGAATTTCCCCGGAAAAAATCTGTAGGGAACTGAGAAAGACAGTCAGCGCACTCCGCCGCCCCCTGGTCAGATGTTTTATTACAATTATTCAGACCCTTTAGCTGCCTCTTACTCGCACGTGTGTGACAACAGGTATTGAGTAGGTATTCAGTACTGAGTTAGTCATGTTTAGTCTCTTAGGTACTCAAAATGTCCTCCAACAACGTTACATTATTCCTGGAACCTGTCCCTGACACTGTGACCCAGAGTAACACACAAATGTTTAGCATCAATATCCATAAATGTTTGCAACATGAAGTCCTTCAATCCATTCATTGTGTGGGGCCTTCCTTTCAAAAACCCTCTCCTTTACAATGCCCCTAAAAATAAAGTCCATAGGTAAGTATGAATATATACTGTATACCTACTTTTGTCCCACCCTGTATAATACTATATTAAAGCATATAAAATAATCTGCTATGATCCCTGCAAGGCTCACAAAACTCAAAATAAAACTAGGCATCAGTAAGGCCAGACAATAAAGTAGGCCTTAGCCCAGACTTGAGGAGCAGGCTTCTTGGCCTGCACAGAGCAAAACAAGGTTAAGGGCTTTAAAATGCAAAATTAACTATGAAGAAGAGGGAAAATGTGGAACTTCTGATCTACAGTAGCAAAACAGATATATTCAAAGATTTTTTTTTTTCACAAACATTCAAAAACAAGAACAAAAACAAGGAGGACCAAAACATATAGCTGAAAGGCAAACCAAAAAACAACCAACAGCAAGTCCTAGATGCAGTAATCTTAATCCATAAATCTGTCTTAAAGCAGAGTTGGAGCAGACTCTGTTACTACACCCTCTGGAGTACTACTTGGAATATATTACACTGCATAATGGGAAGAAAATGGCAATTAACAAATGAAATGAGACAGAGCATTATTACCTTTAGAAGTGTAGGCCTGCCATTTTAAAAAAAATCAAAGTATCAGTGAATGTCATGGTGTCCAACACAGTCCAAAGGCAATTGGAATCTGGAAGAAGCTCTGATAGGAAGAGATCTGGCAGACCCAAAGTCACAGCCCAATCAGAAGACAAGTTTCTGAGGGTCACCAGTTTGTGTGACAGGCGCCTCACAGCACAACAAGAGCTTCAAGCACAGCTTAACACTGCCGTCGAAAAAAGCAAATCTCAGTTTGTACTGTGAAGAGGAGACTTTGTGCTGCAGGTTTGACAGGGTGATTGGCAGGAAGAAAGCCATACCTTAAATGACAAAATAGGGCCTTGAAATACCAGCTGTGGACTACTACAGACTGGAAGAAAGTCTTATGGACCAGTAAATCAAAATTTGAAATCTTCAGTCGCTGTCAACTTGGTGAAAGTCCTCAGTGTGGGACACCAACTGTCAAACATGGAGGAAGACATGTGATGGTCTGGGGTGCTTTTGCTGGAGGCAGAGCTGGTGACTTGCACAGAGTGACTGGCATTGTGACTCAAAATGGCTCCCACAGTTTGGCTGTTATATCAGCAAAAGGTGGCTACTGCGATGAATCAAAAATTTGAATAACATTTTGTACAATTAATGATTCCTTGACTTATTTTTTTATTTTCCATTGTTTATTTTTTCTATGTCAGTGTAATATTGTACAAGTAGTACTTTAGAGGGTGAAATAACAGTCTCTTCCAACTCTGCTTTATGACAGACAGAGGGGGTTTTAAGTAATCAACACAAGTTGGGACACCTGTGCAAACTGTTTGCTTCAACTTGCAAGGCTTAATTTGCTTTAATTGCTGCAGAACATTAACCTTTGAGCTGTTCCCTAACAAAGGCCCATTTGCAATATTCTGTAATTGCCTTTTTTCAACTTTTGCTAACCTAAACTTAAAATTTAGAAATAGAAAGCCTTTATTGTCATTGTGAAAAAAATACAACAAAATTAAGAGCGCAACTCCAACTGGGTATAACAAGCAAATGACACTACTATTGTGGAAAAAGCAAGACAATACTACAACACATAATAATATACACAAGAAGAACAACATAAAAATAACAAAATATTAAAAAAAATTATTATGCTAAAGGATACTGCACATTTAGCCCATTTTATAGAAAAACAGTATATTATATGTAAAATAGATAGATAGATAGATAGATAGATAGATAGATAGATAGATAGATAGATAGATAGATAGATACTTTATTAATCCCAAAGGGAAATTCACATATTCCAGCAGCAGCATACTGATAAAAAAAAAATAATATTAAATTAAAGAGTGATAAAAATGCAGGTAAAACAGACAATAACTTTGCATAATGTTAAATATACAGTTAAAAAGAAATTAGATTAAATTAATCCATCAGTGATAGAATAAAAAATACCATTTCACTGGGGAGTCTATTTCCTAGCAATGACCAAAAACCTGCCTTAATTTAATTATTTCTGTTCAATGTATTTATGGTTAAATCCATCTGTCCATGCTTTCAAAGTTCTATAACGCTGACCAGAGGGTAACAGTTCAAACAGGTGGTGACCAGGATGTGAAGGATCCTTAATGATATTTGTGGCTCTGGTGAGTTAACAGGAGTAGGTAATGTCTTCCAGGGAGGGCAGACAGCAGCCTGTAATTGTATGACTCTCTGGAGAGCCTTCTTGTCTTTTGCTGTGCATCTGGTGTCACACACTGTGACACAGTTTGCTAGGATGCTGTCAACGGTTGAACAATAAAAAGCTACTAATAGTTTTGGCTCCAAGTTGTTTTTCCTGAACACTCTCAGAAAGTGCAGTCTCTGTTGCACTTTTTTCGACTGTTGCTGTGTTGTTTTCGACCAGGAAATGTTCTCTGAGATGTGGTTTCCAAGGAATTTGAAGGTGTGCACCCTTTCCACATGGTCTTTGTTGATGTAGAAAGAAACCGATTATGTGCTGTGCTTTCTGAAGTCCACAATGAATTCCTTGGTTTTTGTGATATTCAGTGTTAAGTTATTCACTGAACACCATTCTGTTAGTCTCGGGAACTCATCTCTGTTGGCCGACACACCTCCTTGTAAAATAAGCCACGTTACAGTAGTGTCATCTGCAAACTTAATGATAGTATTTGTGGGATGGGTAGGAGTGCAGTCATATGTATACAGAGAGTAAAGTTTGCAGTTTGCTGCTTACCTTTTCACCTGTTTGCATAGTGGGTCATAAAGTTAAATAAAATGTCCCCCCCGATAACGTGTGCTGCTTGTTTTTCTGTTATAGGTCCTTTCCTCAGACATTCCTACTCTTGACCTTCTGATCGCTAGTGGATTTGTGATCACTTTGCTTGGCTTTCTTGGTTGCTTTGGTGCCATTACAGAAAGTCGATGTATGCTGCTTCTGGTAAGTGATATGTTGTGATGTCGGATTGCGTCAAGGAGCTGTCTTGTGTGACAGAATCAGACTAGGCTATAAATAGCACAAGGGACACCAGAGAGCACCATACTGAGACAGGCTTACAATGTTTAGGGTAGGCACAGATCCCAGGAAGACATATAAAAAGGATATACAACGTTCTAGTGCCAGAATTCTAGGCAAGAAGTTCAGCCAGAAATGAAAAGAAAGAGTATAGTGGAAACATCCTAAATGTTAGTATGTGAGGAAGCCACTGCATACAGTTAGATTGTGGGTAACTTGATTGAATATTGAGGGTTAGAAAAGGCATTATGCTTTGCTGTTTATTTTCTTGTTTGTTGAATCAGTGTAACCTTTTTTTCCAAATGTTTTTGATTAACATTTCATTTTTGTATATATTGCAATCATTTGGTCTTTTTCTGATAGGTCAAGCTGCCCTGTATATAAATATATATATATATATATATATATATAGTCGCAGTAGGGGGCGCTAGTGCTCCCTTGAACCCTCAGGTACCATGCCAAACACCTGGTAAAACTGTCACAATTATTCTTTTTATTATAATAATAACGTGCACCAAGCACCCTCCACTTCACACTATTCATAAATAAACAATAATCCAATAACAATAATCACAATCCTCCACTCCCAGACGCGTTGCCCTCCTACTACCCAGCTCAGCGCATTGTCTGGGAGTTCCCATGGTCCTTTTATACTCCCTGACCCGGAGGTGTTCCTCCCCAACAGTCAACAAGTCCTTATTCCTTCCGGGTCGGGGTAAATAGTCCTTATCTTCACCCCGGAAGTACATCATCCCTTCCGCTCATGTGACTTGGAAGTACTTCCGGGGTATAGGGCAAAAAGAAGTCTTTGGTCCTCCCTGCAGCTCCCTCTTGCGGCCCCTGTGGTATCCAGCAGGGCTGAGGATAAAAATTACAATGTCCATAAGGCCCTGCTGGTCTTCGGGGTATCTCCATACTGCAGGGAGGGCTCCATCTGGCGGCTTTGGGGACATGGCTGGGGTAAACTGCCGGGCACAGTCCACAATATACAGTGGTGTGAAAAACTATTTGCCCCTTCCTGATTTCTTATTCTTTTGCATGTTTGTCACACAAAATGTTTCTGATCATCAAACACATTTAACCATTAGTCAAATATAACACAAGTAAACACAAAATGCAGTTTTTAAATGATGGTTTTTATTATTTAGGGAGAAAAAATCCAAACCTACATGGCCCTGTGTGAAAAAGTAATTGCCCCCTGAACCTAATAACTGGTTGGGCCACCCTTAATAACTTGCAATGAGTCTTTTACAGCGCTCTGGAGGAATTTTGGCCCACTCATCTTTGCAGAATTGTTGTAATTCAGCTTTATTTGAGGGTTTTCTAGCATGAACTGCCTTTTTAAGGTCATGCCATAGCATCTCAATTGGATTCAGGTCAGGACTTTGACTAGGCCACTCCAAAGTATTCATTTTGTTTTTCTTCAGCCATTCAGAGGTGGATTTGCTGGTGTGTTTTGGGTCATTGTCCTGTTGCAGCACCCAAGATCGCTTCAGCTTGAGTTGACGAGCAGATGGCCGGACATTCTCCTTCAGGATTTTTGGTAGACAGTAGAATTCATGGTTCCATCTATCACAGCAAGCCTTCCAGGTCCTGAAGCAGCAAAACAACCCCAGACCATCACACTACCACCACTATATTTTACTGTTGGTATGATGTTCTTTTTCTGAAATGATGTGTTCCTTTTACGCCAGATGTAACGGGACATTTGCTTTCCAAAAAGTTCAACTTTTGTCTCATCAGTCCACAAGGTATTTTCCCAAATGTCTTGGCAATCATTGAGATGTTTCTTTAGCAAAATTGAGACGAGCCCAAATGTTCTTTTTGCTTAACAGTGGTTTGCGTCTTGGAAATCTGCCATGCAGGCCGTTTTTGCCCAGTCTCTTTCTTATGGTGGAGTCGTGAACACTGACCTTAATTGAGGCAAGTGAGGCCTGCAGTTCTTTAGACGTTGTCCTGGGGTCTTTGTGACCTCTCGGATGAGTCGTCTCTGCGCTCTTGGGGTAATTTTGGTCGGCCGGCCACTCCTGGGAAGGTTCACCACTGTTCCATGTTTTTGCCATTTGTGGATAATGGCTCTCACTGTGGTTCGCTGGAGTCCCAAAGCTTTAGAAATGGCTTTATAACCTTTACCAGACTGATAGATCTCAATTACTTCTGTTCTCATTTATTCCTGAATTTCTTTGGATCTTGGCATGATGTCTAGCTTTTGAGGTGCTTTTGGTCTACTTCTCTGTGTCAGGCAGCTCCTATTTAAGTGATTTCTTGATTGAAACAGGTGTGGCAGTAATCAGGCCTGGGGTGGCTACGAAATTGAACTCAGGTGTGATACACCATAGTTAGGTTATTTTTTAACAAGGGGCAATTACTTTTTCACACAGGCCCATGTAGGTTTGGATTTTTTTTCTCCCTAAATAATAAAAACCATCATTTAAAAACTGCATTTTGTGTTTACTTGTGTTATATTTGACTAATGGTTAAATGTGTTTGATGATCAGAAACATTTTGTGTGACAAACATGCAAAAGAATAAGAAATCAGGAAGGGGGCAAATAGTTTTTCACACCACTGTATATATTTATATATATATATATATATATATATATATATATATATATATATATATATATATATAAAAACAACAACATTTGCATAGTGTGAAAAGCATGCACCCTGACACAGACAGACAGACACCGGAAAGTCCAAAATGCACACTTTTATTAATCTCACAATACCACAATGTCAACAGTCACAGTCTTTTCTCTTTCTCTTCTTTACACAATGACCTCCTCTCCCCTTCTCACAAGCTTCGTATCCTTCCTCCCAACTCTGGCTCAGCTTCTTGAGGGAGGAGGGCCCTTTTGTAATGACCAGGATAGGCTCCAGGTGCTCCGGCTAACGTCATTTCCTGGTGTGGCGGAAGCACTCCGGGTAACCTTGGAATTTCTTCTGGCAGCACTTCTTGGTGTGGCAGAATTGCTACCATCCACGGTTCCAACCACGTCCGGGCGCCCCCGGTAGTAACTTCGTCTTTGCACAGGGTTGAGATTCATAGCTTCGTGACCCCCCCTGTATTCCAGGAAGGCCACCCACCTGCGCTCCAGGGAAAATATTGTCCCATTTCCGGTCCCCTGCTTCTTCCGGCGTCCCGGTGGGGACATATCCCTGGGAATCTATGACAATAGATACCTATACCTATACATACTCATGCATATAAAGGTATTGAAACACTGTATGTATACATACTGTCCACTAATATGTCAGAAATACAATATAGATGTGCATACTCATATACATTTAAAGACATATATGTGTATACATTGTAAAGATGAAGACATGGGTTCAATACCAAGGATTGGAGAGTCAGGTGACAACCCTGTTTAATGAAGATTGATGAACAAAAAGCAAAATAAATGGCACATGAGGCTGCAAAAAAAAACAGCATCAGCTTTAGGAAATAAAGACAAAGAGTCCTAGTGCTCAGGAAGGTCATCAGGTCCAGACTGAACACGGACTTCCGATGGCTTGGTTCCTCTTTTATTGGCTGAAAGGACGAGGTGATAGAGGAAGTGATGTCACCACTCCTCCGGTCTAAAAGCCTCTGGGTTGTGTATGAGAAAGGAGAAAGTAGGTAAGGTAATCCCTCCTGGTCTGGGGTCATATTGCTTACCTTCTTGGGACCCTGATAATGGCATGACAACATATACATACTAAAAACTAATGCATATATACAGTATATACTGTATATATATATATATATATATATATACTATAATGCTTTTACTATCATTCCTGCCTAAAACAGACAATATGGCAAATAATAAGAATATTAAACAATGAAATAAAGACAAAAGAGGCAAAGATCATTAACCTAAACCTAAAATGCAAAACAAATACAAAAATACTTACATAAATTCCAAAGGCTGATGGGAATTTACCATGAGATGAAGTCATACAGGGTGAAACTCCAGAACAGTCATTAAACAGGCTAAGGTATGTGTAAAGCAGCCAGCACAGTCAACAAAGCCAAATCAAAGTGAAAAAAGAGAATACAAAATTTGAAATTGAATATTGCAATCCCAGAAAGAAGGTTTCAAAACACAAAATACCACAGTTCTGCAACTCCAAAAGTGAAGGCTAAGACGGAACTGAAAGTCAAAATGCTACATAAAGCAAAATGATAAGGGCTAAAGAATACAAAGCCTGAACAGCAATGGGAAGCAGAAGAACACCACAAAGTTAACGTCACTATGCTTGAGCAGTGGAAGAAGGTCCTTGATAAAGTGTACAACAGTAGAGTCTAACTGCAGTACCTGAGAACAGTCATCTAATCTGGGGTCTTGTCACACATCCTAACAATTTACTAAATACCAGAGTTTCCAAATAATGAAAGAAAGTTAACAAAACTATCAAAAGGATTAGAGATACAAATAACATTAACAGAAATAAAACTAATACAAAACATTTTAGGAAGGGAGCAGGGGGAATATGAAAAATGTGAATAATACCATACCAAGAGTGAGACATTTATATTCAAACACATATAAATATATACTGTATATGTATACAGACTCTCCACTGTACATATACTGTACTTATAGAGTACATACACATCCCGTTAGTAAGCTAATCATAGTCTGTTTTATCAACATTGAATGCATGGAGCATCAGTCTATACATTGTAGTGCCATGAAAACATTTGCCCATGAATTATTGCATACTAACTCACATTTTATTTGGTCCAGTCCTCGTATGGGCCAGTGATGTAGTAAGTCTGAAGGAAACGGGCACCAAAGTTTGGTATTTCTTTAATTTCTTTGTTTAATGGCAATCAAACATTCAATCTTCAGTTGTGACAGATGTATTGCTCCATAATTGGACATTAATTAGACATAAACTAAGGATTACAGGCAGACAGATCTACATATGAGCTAAATAGCAGCCTTCCATTTTTTTCAGCAGCCAGTCTGTCTTTTAGTTCATTGGGCAACAGCGGGCATCTCATGCTTTCACACCAAGCACTTTGCCAGATCTGTGCATGAGCTGAAACTAAAATGCAGTGTAGTCATGCAGTAGGATGATAACTTGAAACACTCTGGTAACTCTGCAACCAGAAAGTAAAAGGAAACAAAGGCAATGCTTGAGAATTGTCTAATCAAATTCTAATTGCCATATCCAATTTAATCATCATAACAGGATTGGAATCAATCAGTCTGTTCAGGTTCAGACATTGTGACAAAATTGTAGGCGCTCTACAAAGTATCCGATGCCACACACACACTCAGAGAAGATGACCAAGTTAGGATCCGTAATATAGGAGGAGAACTGGAACATCCAAAGGAAAAGCCAGGCAAAAAAAGGGGGGAATGTGCAAACTCCACAAAGACAATGACCAGGTCCAGGAACATTAGAACATTAGAACAATCGAGACAAGAACAGGCCATTCAGCCCAACAAAGCTCACCAGTCCTATCCACTTAATTCTTCCAGAAACATCACGTCGAGTTTTGAAAGTCCCTAAAGTTCTACAGTCTGCCAAACTACTTGGTAGCTTATTCCAAGTGTCGATGGTTCTCTGTGTGAAGAAAAGCTTCCTAATCTTTGTATGAAATTTACCCTTAACAAGTTTACAGCTGTGTTCCTGTGTTCCTGATAAACTCATTTTAAGATAACATTCTTGATTCACTGGACTAATTTCCTTTATAATTTTAAACACTTCAATCAGGTCTCCTCTTAATCTTTTGCTTAAACTGTAAAGGCTCAGCTCTTTTAATCTTTCTTCATAATTCATCTCCTGCATTCCTGGAATCAGCCTAGTCGCTCTTCTCTGGACCTTTTCTAGCGCTGCTATGTCCTTTTTGTAACCTGGAGACCCAAACTGCACACAGTACTCCAGATGAGGCCTCACCAGTGTGTTATAAAGTTTGAGCAGAACCTCCTGTGTCTTGTACTCCACACACCAGGGCACTATATAACCTGACATTCTGTTAGCCTTCTTAAAGACTTCTGAACACTGTTGGGAAAAAGGATCAGAAGCCATGGAATAAATTATATAATTTTGTTATTTGTTATTTTTTATTAATTTTTTGTGAACATTTTGATACTCATGTTAAAAAACATGCATTAATGGACAGGGCAAATACATTTTATGGACACGAAGAATGCCTGTGTTGTGTGTCCATGATTAGATTACATTTACAACCCTGTGCGTGTGCGAGTGAACGCTAAGCTTTACGTCCAGTGGTGCTTGCACAGGCTCTGGCCCCATGACCCTAAACAGACCTAACAATGGATGGATAGGGGGATGTGAACTGAGTGATCATAAAAGGTGGGGCTCAGACCCTGCAGAGGTGCTTTGTTCACCTGTAGGTCATGTCAGTTTTATACAGAGGGATGACTGCTACAGCTATCTTGATTTTCTTATATGTCAAGATTTTTCAGTCAGCAGGTTATTTTCACCTACATTCATGTTTTGATTTCAGCAATAAAGTTCTTGCCAACTACATCATATTACCTGCCAATAGCTTGATACTGTGTTGCTATCTTGTGCCAGGAACTTCTACAAGGGTGTAGAAAAAAAATTATCTTGTGCATGAAATTTACTTCATTGTTTTTCACAGAAGTAATGCACATGACATTCATATATCTGGTGGTTTTATTTAACCTGAAACAAAATTGATTAATTCTGTTAAACTGAATTTATTTACACAGAGCCTGTTTCCAATTGTTTAATCAGAATGTTAGATACAGTGTATTTATAAATTTGTTTAACTGAAGTCTTGTATTTGAACATACCCGTTCTAGACAGGAGGCCAGTCAATTGCAGGGCGCATCCATGCACACTGGGCACATTTAGTGTTGCCAGTTAACTGAAATAATGTATGTCAGAGTCTGAGCTGCATTAGAAATACAGAAAAACATTCTAGTCTCTCTATATATAAAATCCAACATCTGTCTGTCTGTATGTATGCCTGTCTGCTTTTCACAAGAGAACTACTTCTCGATTTAGGTCGCGTGTTTTTCTATAATTTGCTTGAGCATTTCGGTTGATTTTGCAACTTCTCTCATTGTGCTAAGTATCATTGTTCGCTTGCAGTACCGCTTTATTATTATTATCAGTACCGCTTTATATAAAGTTATTGTCTTATTAAAAGTTAAAGTTATTATATACTTATTATAAAGTATCTATCTATCTATCTATCTATCTATCTATCTATCTATCTATCTATCTATCTATCTATCTATCTATCTATCTATCTATCTTTATTCGCACTAATCTGAGACGGAGGCTGTGGGCCAAGAGGAGGTGGAAGCGTCACGTCAAGAGTGGGAGCCGGGCAAAGCCATCCTCACTCACGCGCCAGCCTCTGTTTGAGTCGCTCTATCTCTCGCCATGTGTTGGAACATACCTTGCCTATGCTTTGTTAGTGATACCTGTTTGTTTAGCGATTTTTAAAGTTTGTCCTGTTTCACTGCTACACAGGTGGGGCCGCGGGGGACATCTAGTTTAACATAAAACGAGAGGTAATATGAAGGTTTGGGGCACCCCATTTAAATTATTAGTATTTGATATAAGTCAAGCCTCTAGTGTGCACAAAGTTCACTGATTCTTATCCAGGACAGGTGATGCGGACCCAAAGTAGTAGTGGTGTTATTCTGAATAAACAATCACTTCTTCCATAACTTAGCCTTATGATGTAATGACTTCACTGACTATTGTTGCCAGAGTAGCCATGTTGACCTACTGCAAATACGTTTTTTCATCCTGACATTCCTTATAACCAGTGGGTCCTCTTGGGGGATGTGGAATGAAAATGGCTTCTACGTCCCCTCAACAGCAATGCTTTTTTTTTTTTTTTTGGAGGAGTATCACAATGGTTAAAATGAGTCCATATTAGTAGTTTGTAAGTCTTTAGGTTGCTACAATTTATTAAATCTACTTTTAGAATATAGTTAAGAGATTCTATGTTTTGGCTTTTATCTGATCTTTTGTTTGATTGTTTAAATAATTTTGCAAGCGATTCAGATCTGATGTACTGTAACTCTATACCAATACTTTAAATATGTAAAATTAATAAATATGAATTCATCAGAAAGATGCAAATTAATAAGCAGCCATGATCGTGACTATGCCAGCTACTTGCCAACTGCTGACTTCAGATCGTTCCCACTGCAGGATGCCTGTGATTTTGTCAGATTGCAGTGTTTTGTATGAATTCATCACTGCGTTTTAACATGATACAGGAGCCACTCTGTAAGACTGCTGTAGAAAGTTACACGCTTGAGATGCGACATTTTAGAAATGACCATAGCAGATATACTATACAGGCGGGTTTTTTTTTTTCTTTTTTTTTCTGAAAAGACCAAATCAATGTCACCTTAGTAAAAAAATTATCTTTGAGAAGCAACGTAATCAGACTTATAATCAAATGGTCCTCTACTGAATTCGAACATTCCAAGTAAGCTGTTAGTATAGATTTCAATGAAAGTACATTTTATTTGTTCTGAACCAATTTTTCTTTCTCTTTCCAGTTTTTTGTTGGCCTACTCATCCTCTTCCTGCTTTTGTCTGCAGCTGGATTTAGTGTCATCATTTTCAAATCCAAGGTATGCATTTAAGTTTATTCTTTCACAATGTTCTTCGCTGCAAAGAGCGATACTATAGTACAGTACAAATCAGGCAAGTATCCAGATGAAAGGGGCAGTGCTCACAATTGTTTGTTATTGTGCTTTTTCAATTGAACCCCTTGCTCTCTTCTATCATGTATCTTGGATCCCATCAATCAAAAACAAACTGAAGTCCCAGGTCTTTTCAAACCTAGAATCATTTTAAATCTTTATTTTACTTGACACATTTTGGGAATAATGTCTGTAATTCAGAAAGAAATTTTTGATTTGTATTTTTCAAACACTGCGGTGGGCTGGCGTCCTGCCCGGGTTTGTTTCCTGCCTTGTGCCCTGTGTTGGCTGGGATTGGCCCCAGCAGACCTCTGTGACCCTATAGTTGGGATATAGCGGGTTGGATAATGGATGGATGGATGGATGGATTTTTCAAACAAGAATATCCTTTCAGTGTTTCCAGCACAACCACCATTTTTAGTTATGTGCTGTTTTTCTAAGAATGAGCTGTAGCAGACTGGAAGATCTACACAAGTGCCTGACAAGGTACTAAGAAAAAAGAAATTCAAGCAAGTGACTGCATCACATATCTATATATTAGTCAAAAAAATGTAATTGTAAATGCAAGGAAATGGTGACTATATGAAAATATTAAGTATCAAAAAATGAAGAGAAAACCTAAATTGAGCAGGGTCTGGTTCCTACATGTTGTGTGGGTTTGGCTCACCCACTGTTACGGTTTCTCTAGTGTTTCCTCCCTGGCTTTAATTTTCTTTTCCTTTATTTTTAGTTGTTTTTTTATCATTATTATTATTATTATTATTATTATTATTATTATTATTATTAGCAATGGTACCTGGCACTGCTATGGCAGAATAAATGTCAGGTGCAGTCACTAAATTAAGTTTCTCCAGGAGAAAAACATTTCAGAACGAAGCATAGCTTATTGTCTTTGCCTGTTCAGATAGAGAATCTGCTCAATTTGTCAGGGGTATTTTCAACGGTGTATTCCGCATATTGTACAAACTTATCTTCAGCTTTATATATTAGATTGTGTGATTTGTGTTGCTAAATACGTTTTGATTTTCTTCCTTGTTACATTAAATTGTTTTTGATTTAGTATTTTGTTTTTTTCTTTATCACTTCTTCATTTTTTGTAATATTTAAATGTCAGTTCTGTTAGTTATTTATCTAATCTATTGAATGTTTAGGCGAGGAGGATGGGTCCCCCAGATGAAGCAGCTGTAAGGACCACAATCAGTCTTTATAAAGGCTTGAGAGGCTGTATTCAGTACTTAAAGACAATTCACAACTGCAGTTGTTTTGCTTCCATCCTGTGCTTCCCTCACTATATTGGCAAGTTTTGTTGGTCTTTATACATTTTTCTTTTGGATTTCTCTTTTTTCAATTTTGCTTTGGTCATTAGTTTAGATTTTTGGATTATCGGTATTGTGAGTGCCATGAAGGACAGATGGGTATCCCTGCTGGACAATGGCATGACCTTTTGCCAAGATGGAAGGTGCCACAGGATGGATGAGCCGAAGCTGGAGGCCAAGAGCAATTCCATCTCCCATACCTTAGATAGCATTTTTCTGCTGGAGGCATCCTAGCTTGGATGCCCTCAGGAAGTGCAACCCAGTTGGGGTCCCTGGGTACCACAAGAGGGTGCTGTTGGGAGAGGACTGTCCTAGTTCTCAAATAGTCCATAAGTGCTGGATATGGATGGATTGATCCCTTTTCATCATTTCCAAAATATACTAAAGCATCAATATGTAATACATAATTGACAATATAATATGGCTTACATAATTGTTCCCAGATTTGTTTCTTTTTTCTATGGACAGCAATTATTATATTAGATATTTTTCATTATTCCATTCATTTTATAAACCCACATGTCCAGTTTAAATTTAAGGGGAGACCTGCAACACAATGGCTTCATTAATGTACACATCCATGTTCCTTTCTTTCTCCAGATCAGACAGACAGTGACAGAATCATTACGAGCGTACATTCCTTTAAACCAGCAACTGCGGGACTTCCAGGACAACATCAATAACTTGCAAAAACAGGTAAGCTGTCTCTCTTGAATAGCTTCTATCTATCTATCTATCTATCTATCTATCTATCTATCTATCTATCTATCTATCTATCTATCTATCTATCTATCTATCTATCTGACTTACAGTATATCCAACACTGACAGAATAAATTAAGTAACCTTTGAAATCCCACGTTTAAAATGAAATACAACATGACAGGCTTCCTTGACTCCTTGTGTACATCTGACTGCTACTGGTAACAAAGTTGTCAAACAGATCAAGGCCTACCCACAAGATTCTCTACTGAACAATATTAAGAGGGCCCCCTTGTGGACAGATCACAGGCGCGCTCGCAGCTTTTTCAGTTCACTGATGTTTAAGCACCTGGTTTTAGCCTCGGAAGTGTGTAATACATTGAGCAGCACTAGAGGAGGATTAAGGGCTGTTAGTGTAATTGGTTGAGTGTCAACCCACTTTCAGAAACGCGGTGCTCATCCTCTGTCCTGAACTCTAAAAATGTCAATCCAAAATCCTTAAATCTCAAATATTAGATAATTTAATGGTGTAATGAAAACAAAGATACATGTGTAAAGCTTTGGGCCACCAAGGTGAACCCCATATATTGTGATGGCTAAATATACAGTTTGCAAAAAGACTAATAAATAATGTCTTACTCAGACAAGGGGCTTCTTCAAACTGATTCAATATGGTGATGTGGCCAGTTATCAATGTAGCAACCTGGAAAGGTAGGCTCAGGAGGGCAGGACCCGAACGTCATGTTAGAGGTTTAAGGACCGTCGATCATCCATTCTGCAGAGGGAGGAAGAGAAAAAGCAATAGGCAACCGCGCCATAACAATGGTTATTTGAATTCAATCTTCATAAGTCTTGCTCATGAGATAAACAAGAGGTTGAGATGGCATTGATTTGATTGACTTAAACTCAAGCTCTCAAAGTTGGACAATAGGGCATACACTCACCTAAAGGATTATTAGGAACACCTGTTCAATTTCTCATTAATGCAATTATCTAATCAACCAATCACATGGCCGTTGCTTCAATGCATTTAGGGGTGTGGTCCTGGTCAAGACAATCTCCTGAACTCCAAACTGAATGTCAGAATGGGAAAGAAAGGTGATGTAAGCAATTTTGAGCGTGGCATGGTTGTTGGTGCCAGACGGGCCGGTCTGAGTATTTCACAATCTGCTCAGTTACTGGGATTTTCACGCACAACCATTTCTAGGGTTTACAAAGAATGGTGTGAAAAGGGAAAAACATCCAGTATGCGGCAGTCCTGTGGGCGGAAATGCCTTGTTGATGCTAGAGGTCAGAGGAGAATGGGCCGACTGATTCAAGCTGATAGAAGAGCAACTTTGACTGAAATAACCACTCGTTACAACCGAGGTATGCAGCAAAGCATTTGTGAAGCCACAACACGCACAACCTTGAGGCGGATGGGCTACAACAGCAGAAGACCCCACCGGGTACCATTTATCTCCACTACAAATAGGAAAAAAAGGCTACAATTTGCACGAGCTCACCAAAATTGGACAGTTGAAGACTGGAAAAATGTCGCCTGGTCTGATGAGTCTCGATTTCTGTTGAGACATTCAAATGGTAGAGTCAGAATTTGGTGTAAACAGAATGAGAACATGGATCCATCATGCCTTGTTACCACTGTGCAGGCTGGTGGTGTAATGGTGTGGGGGATGTTTTCTTGGCACACTTTAGGCCCCTTAGTGCCAACTGGGCATCGTTTAAATGCCACGGGCTACCTGAGCATTGTTTCTGACCATGTCCATCCCTTCATGACCACCATGTACCCATCCTCTGATGGCTACTTCCAGCAGGATAATGCACCATGTCACAAAGCTCAAATAATTTCAAATTGGTTTCTTGAACATGACAATGAGTTCACTGTACTAAAATGGCCCCCACAGTCACCAGATCTCAACCCAATAGAGCATCTTTGGGATGTGGTGGAACGGGAACTTCGTGCCCTGGATGTGCATCCCACAAATCTCCATCAACTGCAAGATGCTATCCTATCAATATGGGCCAACATTTCTAAAGAATGCTTTCAGCACCTTGTTGAATCAATGCCATGTAGAATTAAGGCAGTTCTGAAGGCGAAAGGGGGTCAAACACCGTATTAGTATGGTGTTCCTAATAATCCTTTAGGTGAGTGTATCTGGACAAAGTGGATTATTCACATTCAGTTCCATTTTATACTAATGGAAGAGAAAATTGAAAATACTGATAGAAATGAACTGAGAATCCTTTTTGACTGGAGAAGAGTGAGGAGCACTTTGAGCCAGTAGCATTGACTGAAGGATGTTGTGTTATTTTCAACTGCACCTCAGCTGTTCCACTGCACACCCAACTGTTGAATGCTTTCAGAATTTGAAGTACATTAATTGATGACGTTTGTTTAATAATTTAACTTCACAAGATCTGTTTTTTAAGCTCTTTATGATGCTAAACTACAAAGACATGCCATCTGTGAAGCTTAGACATCACCTATAAGTGGATTGTCAGTTGCTCACTATTTATATTCCAGGATGAAATTTGGTTTTTCTTTCCTCCATTCTCACTTTTGTTCACTCTCTGCCAGCAGTCTGAAATGATCTTTTGCTCCTTTTGCTAATATGGGTCACAACACAGTGTCCTGTTTGGTTGCTCTGTTTCCTTCAAAAGGCCAAGTGTTGTGGACTGATTAATGGCCCCCAAGACTGGAGCGAGGGGGCACCGGACACATGTAACTGCAAGCCTCCTGACACCTGCACAGTGTATCGCAACAAGAGTGTCTTCAAGGAGGTGAGTAGAAAAGCCTGCTCATTTAATGTCCGGGAAACTCTAATCTATTGGCCACTATTGGCAACAACTGTATGAGTAAACCATGTCAGCTGATCAATACATGTAGTTTTAGAAGATGGCGAGCTCACACTTTGCCATTTTAAAGAGTCATTTAAATTGTTAAGGAGAATAACTAAAACAAAGTGCAGGAAATTAATAGTATGATATACATTACAAGAGAAGGGCTTTAAAAGCTTTTAGATGGTTCAGCTATTAATCATTTACTGCTATGTAGTGTATTGCTTTTAAGGTCTTACTATATACCTGTAAGTGACTAGTAGATCTGTTATAGGTGGCTCCTGTGTAAAGTCACATCAGTGCTTTGGAAGTCAAACAAAGCCATTTTTAAAGTCTTGTTATAACAGTGTTTCTCAACCTTTAAGTATTTGCAACCCGAGTTTTCTTAACAGTTTTAATCGCACCCCCCCTAATGTTTTTTTGAAAGGAGCCCACTAATACCAACTTGTTCTTTTTTACTTAATGATATATCATAGATGCATATTTTATTATACCTGCTTAACTTTTATCGACATTTATCTAACTCTATATTTATTTTTCTAGTATCAGAATGTAGTTTAAGTTAATTTCTTTTGGTTACAATCGATGTATTTTTCATATTTTCGATTCTTGTTTTCTTTTTTCAAATCTTCACATCCCCCTTTTTGTTACTTCGCGCCCCCTAGGGGGGCCCACCCACAGATTGAGAACCACTGTGTTATACAGTATAGCAGTAAGGGACTAGTGGATGAACTATACTTATCTCATATTCTAAAGAGTCAGTAGCCAGTCTTAAACTTTATTATATTCAAATAAAATAATGGTAACCATTGAGGTATAACAAAACCCTGCAGCTGCTGTGGCCTTCCAGTCTAACATCAAGTTAGCTTCAGGGATCTCAACTCTGTTCAGTTAGGAAGTCTAAACGATTGTGAATCAACTTCATCTGCTTTGGTGCAAATGAAAGTGACAACACATGACCTGGAGAGGCAAAAGCAAGATAACCCCTTACAGGTAATGGTGGCCACAGACCATTGCTCTCTCCTTATCCCTCCTGACTGATTCTTCTCTAGTTTTGTGCTTTGCTAGTGTCCTTGTCACTACTGGTAGCATGAGGCAGTACCAGGTTGCACAAGTTGCTCAGCTCTTCCAGGATTGTACATCCATATGTGTTATTGCCAGAAGGTTTGCTGTGTCTCCCAGCATAGTCTCAAGAGCATGGAGAAGATATCACGAGATGGGCTGTTAAACAAGGATGGCTGCACAGGCCCATCAAAGGGCATTAATGCAGCAGCAGGACTGGTATCTGCTCATTTGTGCAAGGAGGAACAGGAGGACCACTGCCAGGGCTCTACAGAATGACATCCAGCTGGCTACTGGTGTGCATGTTTCTGAACGAACTGTCACTAACAGACTTCATGAGGGTGGCATGAGGGCTCGATGTCTTCTAGTGGCACCAGTTCTCATAGTTCATCACTATGCAGCTTGATTGGCATTTGCCAGAGAATACCACAATTGGCAGCTGGAACCCTATGTTCTTCACAGATGAGAGCAAGTTAACACTGTGACAGACATGAAAGAGTCTGGAGACATTGTGGTGAATGTTATGCGGCCTGCACCATCATCCAGCATGACTGGTTTTGGGTCATTAATGGTCTGGGGAGGCATATCCTTGGAGGGTCACACAGACCTAAATGCGGTAGGCTACAGAACCCTGACTGCTGTTAGCTACTGGGATGAAATCCTCAGAGCCACTGTCAGACTTCACACTGGTGCAGTTGACTCTGGGTTCCCTTTGGTGGAGACAATGCCTGGTCTCATGTGGCCAGAGTGTGTAGGCAGTTCCTGGAAGACGAAGGCATTGATGCTGTTGACTGACCCGCATGTCCTCCAGACTTAAATCCAACTGAGAATCTTTGAAACGTTATGTATCGGTGCACCCAATGATGTCTTTATCCACGTCTGGGAGGAGATCCCCCAGGACACCATCTGCTGTCTCATCAGGTGCATGACCAGATGTTGTCAGGAGTGCATACAGACACATGGGGGCCACACACACTACTGAGTCACATTATAAGTTGCCGTGATTAAATTCATGCAAGTTGGATCAACCTATGATGTCAAGTTTTGATTTTCATTGTGAGGTTGAATCAGCTCTCTTTGGGTTGGTGATTTTGGTTTCCATTGACCATTGTTACATCATTTTGTTCTCAATGAATTACACAGTATTCCGCAGTGAAGGTTTTCAACATGAATATTTCATTCTTAGAGATCTAATGAGTGATTTAAGTGTTCCTTTAATTTTTTTGAGCTGTTTATAAACATATTTATATTTTTATAAACAGTTTAAAAAAATTAAAGGAACACTTTGTAAACACATCCAATCTCAATGGAAAAAAATCCTGCTGCATATGTCTACTAATATGGACTAGGTAACATGTTAGGAACGAAAGGACGCTACATTGTTTGATGGAAATCAAATCGATCAACCTACAGGAGGCTGAATTAAAAGACACGCTGGAAATCAAAGTGAAAAAATAATGCGGCAGGCCAATCCATTTTGCCAACATTTTATTGGAGCAACTCCAAATCATACTCAGTAGTTTGTATGGCCCTCACATGCTTGTATGCATGCCTGACAACATTGGGGTGGGGGGGATTGGTATGCTCCTAATGGGACGAATGGTGTACTGGGGGATCTCCTCCCAGATCTGGACCAGGGCATCACTGAGCTCCTGGACAGTCTGAGGTGCAACCTGGCGGCGTCGGATGGACCGAAACATAATGTGACATCCAGAGGTGCTCTATTGGATTGAGGTCAGGCGAGTGTGCACTGGGGCCAGTCAATGGTATCAATTCCATTTGACAATGGGTCCAAGGATTTCATTCCGATACTTAATGGCAGTCAAAGAGATAAAGACATTTTTCACATCCTTTTTTGTTGTTATTTTCCAAGAATGCTGATGTTGGTGGAGGACACTATATGCAGTAATTAACCTGCATGGTCAACTTTGGCTCAGTGGAGTCATTGCTGTTTCTTAAAAGGTGAAATGGAGCACAAACAACACTAAGCGGGTGCCTTTTTTGTTTTTTTGTTTTCTTCTAGTCTTGTGAGATGTTTGTGGCAAAACTTCTGCAGAAGAATTTGGCATTGATTGTGGCCATGGTCTTTCTCCTCACTGTCCTCATGGTAAGGATCGCTTAAGTTTTGCTCTCTCTTCATTTTTATGCTTTTAGGAGTGGCTGTACATGTCAGAGTGTCCAGCAATGCACTGGCATGTCCTATATAGGGTTTGTTCCTGCATGATGAATAGGCATTGCCCTCCTAGGACCCTGAACTTAAGTGTTTTGAACCTGGGAGGATATAAGGATGGAAAACGACTTTCACTCTCACATCTGTCATGTGCGCACTTTCATGGAAGGTCTCATTAATATTCATGCTGAGAGTCACTTTTCAAATTTAGTCAAAGCAAGAGCTTCACCGTCCCCATGTTTGTATCTATGGATATTGGTGCTCCTGGGGACTGAATAGTTTTATGTAGTATTTTGTCTTCTGATTACTGCCCCAAACCAATGGGATACCCAATCCAACTGGGGGCAAACTACACTTTGCAACTACCAGGCATCACAGTCAGGGTGTACTTGTTAGGAAATTAACAAAGTTGACATGATCAGGGGCAAATAAATGGCCAGGAGATGAAGTTATAACTAAAGGAAATGGCAAGCAGCAGTCAGAAAACCAGAGAAGCAGAAGAAGACAAAGTCTTCTTGGTAGTGCCTTTAGCTACATAACACTACTACACAAGAAAAGCAGAAGAAGGAGATCTAGAGAGTAAGTTTGGTCAGAATTAGGACACTGTAAGCTGGGTGCAGCCATCTTATACAGGAAAGATAAGGTCTTGTACCTGTTCTGCTAGAGATCAAAATTGATTTTTAGAGCCAGAGGACAGGATGCAGTTAAACACCATGCTAAAAGTTGAACAAGTTAGAATGTGTATTTGACAAATGCAAAATGTTAACAAAAATTCTAACTAAGCTAAGGGATAACACATACACAAGAAGAAACACTGAACACATACACTTGATAGAAATATCCACCATCTCGGATAACTGGAAGTGCACAGTGCTGTCCTTTATACCATCACATAGGTGACATCTTGCACCACACATTCCCAGCCACCTCTACACAGCAACACCATGACAACCATAAATATTAGGTGGTCCAAAATATTGGTGTGAATGAGAAAACAGTAAGGAGTTCATTGTAAGACATTAATTCATTTTAACATCCTGAAAACCCCTATGAAAGTGAAATTTAATGTTAGATTTGGGTTCCCCAATTTTTAAAACCATAAATAATACCCAAACCTGCCCTGAATGGGTGCAGAAAACACCTTAACAATTAAAAAAGGCAAGCAGGCTATAATAATAGCATCACTTGGTCAGCAATGGCCATTGACTGCAAATCTGTGACAAAAACACACAAAACGGTTTTGCCAGAAATGGTGACATAACCATCACAAAGCAAAAATAATCAGCACCAACCAAAATAAAACTTATCCTGGGTCATAATGACACAAAATACTTTGCATAAAAACATTTAGATTAATGAAAAAGTAACTCTGAGAATTATGAGAGTGGGGGAATGGAGTGAAACTATGATGGAGGTGTTGGCCCACAAGTGACTCAGTTTAAATGGGAAATGTTCACCCTCACTGCTGGAGTGCCCTGATTCCATAAACTGTGTATATATACTGTAAGGGAGAAAGTAGGCCATGGAGTCCCAAAAAAAATATTGGTGTGCCAACTGGGCCACTGCATTTGCTGCAGTCGTCCAAAAAACAGAACAGTAAAGGATACAAGATGTAGCAAAAGAAACAAGGCATGTTAAGAGCTTATTTGGCTTATCAAAATGTTTAGCTCTGTCATGTGGGTCCACATCAGGGAGCTCCCTCATGAGGGACTGCTTTTCTGAAAATGAGACACCAATTTCTTGGAGCTCTGAGATTTATATGGTCCCAACTAGCAGAGGTAGGGATTCAGTGGGAGAGGAAAGGGTTTAGATTCCATCAGTGGGTGTGTTCTCGATACTGCAAAGGAAAAGAAGGAGAGTACTGTTAGCTGTAGCTCCCCTTCTTGTCATGGTGGGGGTATTGCATACCTCAGGTGCCCATCTACGACACTAATATATATATACATACTAGTGGGCTTCGCCTTTGCACGCCAACCCCTCCCCGGCCTGCGCTACGTGCCAGCCACTTTGCATCTTCTCTGCCGCTCACGTATATATGGATTTCACTTTCACCAAGCAACAAATCTTTTAATTCCCTCGGATTTGTCTCTTCATTGGGAAGAAACACTACTTTTTCCTGATGGCAACACGAATTAGACGATCTACAAATCTCTGACTTATAGTTTAAATCCGAACGATATCTGCATACTTCTGTCATATCACCTATGTCCACATATTCAATCTCTTTTCGCTTTTCCGTTATTTCACTGAGTAATAATTTCCGTTTGTTTGCGCTAATGTGATCTTTACTATCATTTTTTTGAGACTTTTGAATTTTAGTACTTTCATTATCTCTAACCTGCTCTGAATGTGTATCGTGCCAACGTTTTTTAATTCATTACAATGTTCTACTTTGTCATCTACTCTTTGTCTTTTATTTCTGACACCGGGAATGGTTAAATCTCTTGGCACAAAGTCTCATCTCACGGGACATGAAATTATCTCTCTGAAAAAGTCTTGTCTCATCCCAGGCTAAAAAGTTTTGTTTCGTCCCAGGATATAAATAGTGTATCAATTTATAACTTTCTAAGCTTTTGAGGCAGCAACTTCATTTTAACATATTTTATACCTTATGGAAACATCAACATTTCAGTAGTGAAATATTTTTTATTTGAACAACAGAACTAATTTAATGTGCATTAAACAAAAATAGGCAGGTGCATAAATTTAGGAGGTCCAAAGGAATAATCCCATCAATATTTAGTAGATCCTCCTTTTGCTGAAAAAACAGTCTGTAGACGCCTCTTATAACCACTGACAAGTCCCTGAAATCTGGCTGGTGGTATTTTGGACCATTCTTTCATACAAAATGCTTCCAGTTCAGTCAGGTTTGATGGCTTCCTAGCATTGACAGCCTGCTTCAAATTTAATCCATACATTTTCAATGATGTTCAGGTCTGGGGACTGGGATGACCATTCTAGAATATTGTACTTGTCTCTGCCTGAATTCCTTGGCAGATTTTGAACAGTGCTTCAGAATATTGTCATGCTGAAACATCCGACCCCGGCATAACTTCAACTTTGTAACTGACTCTTGAAAAATTCTTGTCAAGAGTCTGCTGATACAGAAAGGAATTCATGTGGCTGTCAACTTAAACAAGGTTTCCAGTACCTGTGCAAGCCACACAGCCCCACAGCCCCCTTAACCAAATTTCACAGTAGGCAGCAAGTTCTTCTCTTGGAATGCTGTGTTTTTTCACCATGCATAATGCCTCTGGTCGTTACCATATAACTCTACCATAGCCTCATCTCTCCATAGTATTTTTTTCCAAACTGTTTCTGGCTTGTCCAGATGTGCTTTTGCATACCTCATGTGACTCTTCTTGTGGTGAGTACTCAGAAAAGGCATTTTGTGCATCACCCTTCCACCGAGCTGTTCCCGGTGCAATGTGCGCTGGACTGTGGAATGATGTACAATGACACCATCAGCAGCCAGAAGTTCTTGTAGCTCTCTGGAGGTGGTCTGTGGTTTGTTCTGTGACCATTCTAACCAGCCTTCGGCTGTCTCTTTCAGATATTTTTCTTGGCTTACCACATCTTTCCTTCACAAGGACTCTTCCTGTTGTCTTCCATTTCCTAACAATATTTCTGACTGTGGAGACACAGTCCAATCCTTTGTGATAATTTCTTGTACCCTTTCTCCTAATTCATAATGACGAATTATCTTTGTTTTTAGGTTAGTAGAGAGTTATTTAGAGGCTCCCATATTGCCATTCTCTAAGAGAGAACCAAGGACAAGCACAACTAGCAATTACCTGCTTTAAATAACCTTTTTATGATTGGTTGCATCTGATTTGTAGTTTAAGGTCTAATGAGCTAATCAAAGCAATTTTGTGCTGCAGCCCGTCTGCATTAAATGACTGCAGGTCTTCAAATTAATGTTATTAACTCTTTCAGGGCTGATGTCAACTTTTGTCAAAAGGTAATCAACTGTAAACCGTGACAAAACCAACTGCTATGTTTTAGTTGGACACTCATTGCTAGAAGGAAAGTTAGCTTCATTTGTTTCAACTAGGATTTTCTACACTCCAGTGAACAGCAAGGCGCAAAAAAGGCACTGACATCTGGTGAGAGATCATAGCGGATGTGTAAAGCAAATAACTTTGTGGACGATGTTTTGCCTATTCTCTCTGAATTGGACTATGACTTGATGGACTCCAATTTTGATACAAGCAATCATAAACGAATATGACGTTCCAGCTTCGGCTGACTAGTTCCCTGCTAATCGTGGTGTTGAACAGGTTCATGTAGCTGACGCGCCTACGGCACTGTTTGCCTGGGAGGACTGCCACTTAAGAGGCAGAAATCAGATTGCAATGCACTGTGACCATGACCACTGCTACCCCAGCCACGCGAAGATAGTCTGGCAGCATGTCTGCTGTACATTCTTGGCAAACTGGCAGCCACAGCATGCAGCAACAGACATTTTATGTTGATTTCTGTGTGAAGTCATCACTTTTCAGAAAACTATGCTTTTTGAAAAAAAATTCAGTCCACAAAGAGTTAAAAAGGTGCCCAAACTTTTGCACATCCCATTTTGTACTGTATATCTTATTTCATACAACTCAATAATGCTACACTGAGAATTATGGTCTGATAAACATCCCCTTGTCTACATTTCTCTAGTGAAAAAATGGCATATTGCTGTGATCTAGTCATATGAAAACAGAGTAAATTATCAATCAACCTCAGAGGAGTGCCCAGATTTTACATAGCATTGTATACACACACACACACATTATTTATATATAAAAATATTTTATATTTTTTTATATTTTTTCATAATTTATAATAAAATCTTGGAAGGGAGAATAGGGAGACGAGATGTGATCTTCTCGGAAGACAACTTGACATCCCACGAGAGACACTTTAAAGTCACGCGAGACAAGGCAATGAGACAACATTAATAACAAGTTCATGGACATCAAACCAAGCAGTTGTTGGAATGCTTTTGGCAGACACACTTCATGTGCTCCCAGCTCTTAAAACAACGACAAGTGACAAGCAGAACACGTACCTCGCCAGCAGCAGCAAGCCAGCAGATGATCCAACCGCTTCTCCTTAGCGTGTGCTCAACCGCCCCCCTTCACAATGGAAGCAGCTTTATACGTCCTGCAAGAAAGAGATTTAACCACACCTGGGACCAGAAATAAAGGACAAGAATTGTTTTTACAAAAGTTTTAAAGTAAAAGTGAAAATAACGAATATGTAACAATTCCCATGAAAATAACATCTCTTTAAATTGTATATCCGGGGGTGGGCGAGTGAAGTGAACAGGGGGCGGAGCCCCCAGTATATATATATACTGGGGTATATATAGGATAATTTGGACAGTATGGGAATGGAGTGAAACCTGGATGAAGTTGTTACCCCACATGGCAGAGAAATGTAATGTCAGGTTACACAGAAAATATTTATACATTTATAATGAGATCCCACCCAGCAAACAGACAAGAGTGAAGCTTGACTCCCTTATTTCAAAGTGGCTTGTTTTGATAAAACTAAGGCACAATGAACATTTTAACACTTACTTATTTTGCTTTCTCCCACAGATCATTGGATTGGCCTTTTCATTGTCACTCTACTGTCAAATTTTCAGTAAAAAGAATAGATAAATACATTTGAAAAAGATCCATTGCTGTTCCTGTTTTATTTGTGTTGTGTATGCCTTGTTTTCAGCCTGGGCTCCTGATTAATTTAGTGAAAGAGAGAAGATGAGCATCGATAGGATGGCTAAAAGAGGTCTTGACTTGCTTTGAATCCCCAAAGATTACTTGTGAAAATTTCTTGAGTCCAGCCCGCTGAATTTTGAGATGGTGGCACAGTTATGCAAATATCAATGCGCCAGGGATGTGGGTTGGATGTGTGCATTCACATCTCAAGGACTCCCATAACATAACAATAAATTGGCCTGGTATGAACCATGAGAGTGTGTGTGAATGGAATTGTGCCCTGTGATGTTGCACTGACATCTTGTCCAAGATGATTTCTTGCCATGTGCATGATGCGGATTGGATTGGGCTTCATCGTTCCATGTATCCATAATGGGAAAAAGTTAGATGAATTTGTTGATTTCTCAGAATGATTTTCTGTGATCTGATAACATAACTGATTAACCAGATAGGGGGTTGTATTGAGTAATGGACAGAACACTTCATAACAAACAAGAGCTCAACAATAGATGGTAGTGTGCAGTTATTAATATCACATCTCTTAAATTGTTCCATACACAAAACACAAGAGAAAATGTGAAAAGGTTTAGGGTGACACAGGCTAACCCATTTATTGTTGAAGATCAGGTTTTTAAACACAGTATTTCAGGATTATGCCCATCCTCTAGAGGTAGTAGGACACTGATGACATTGCACATCCTCAGTGGCCTCCAGGTCGTCTTGGCTCACAGCAAACGCAAAGGATAAAACCTCTCTGTCCTGGTCTATTTCAGCACAAAGCTCTGAAGAGACAGGTTGTGTTCACTTGTGGGACACATCCTTTATTCTTTTATGCACAGACTCTACCTTGCAGATGGCTTTAAGACCACTGAACATGGAGATGGTATTGGGTCGGGAGATCCTCACATTGTATTACCCTCACTCCCTCCTTCAGGACCACTTAGATTTGACAATAAATCCTCATATCTGATAGGAGATCTTCAAGGAATCTGAAAATTTCACAGAGGAGGCACCATTGATCAGAACACAATCACAGACTGCTGACCAGCAATGTACAAGTAAAAATGGATCCACAAGGCATCAGATGAATACAAGTATAGGCTACAGTGGGTTGTAAAAGTATTTGAACCCCTAGATAAAGTTTACATTTCCTGCAATATTTTTCCTTGAAAATCCATCTTTAGTTTCATACTGATCCATACTGTATAAATGAGGGCCTATTGGACAATAAATTTTCACTAAAAAAATCCTGAAAATCAAATTATGATGCAACGATAAAGAACTTATCAGTGAAATCTGCTGTTGACTAAGTATTCGAGCCCTAGAGCTTGCAGACTGTATGATTGTTAACAATGCAATGAGACTAATGAAAACGGGAGTAAACAATCAAGCCATTCATCCTCTAGCTTGCTGACTGGTCTCTAAGTGACTATTTAGGCCAGTTCTTAGGAACATACAACTGGGAAATCAGCACAAGTGGCTTATTTGGTGAAACCTCAAAAACTGACGCAAATGAAGACAAGGGAACTTTCTAATGACTTGAGATACACTGTGATTAAGAGGTTTAAAGATGGTGATGGTGCCAAGAAGATTGTCAAGCTCCTTAGCCTCAGTGTGTCGACTGTGAAGGCCATCATAGCGAAGTGGAAGACAACTGGAAGCATAGTGAACCGGCCTGTTAAAATCACAAAGAAAATGTCAAGAAAACTAGTCAGAGAAGTAAGAACAAATCCTAAGGTGACTCTCTAAGTATCTGCAGCTGGAGTGGATGTGCATAAGGCTACAATATCGAAGGTTTTTCACAGAGAGGGGCTGTATGGCAGAATAAAGACACTACTATAAAAATGTCACCTGAAAGCTTGATTACAATTCGCTAACAGACATCTTGACAAGAGTCCTGCATTCTGGAGTCATGTACTTTGGGCTGAGGAGACCAGAATTGAACTTTTTGGCCTCAACACAAAGGCGTGTGTCTGGCAGATGGAAGGGCAAACACCATACTTACCATAAAGCATGGTGTCGGCATCATGCTTTGGGGCTGCTTCTCTAGGGCAGGCACGGGATCCGTATTGAAGGAAGAATGGATAGTAAGAAGTATATCCAGATTTGGGAAGAAAACCTTCAAATGTCAGCCCTGAAATTGGGACTCAGACGACACCACCACTTTCAGCAGGACAATGACCCGAAACACTGGGCAAAAGTAGCCAAAGCATGGTTTGACAAAAAGAAGATCCAGATTTTGCAGTGGTTTAGCCAGCGTCCGGATCTGAATCCAATTGAAAATTTGTGGCATGATCTCAGAATTGCAGTTCAGAAATGAAAGCCTTCAAACTTTACCCAGTTGGACCAATTCTGCATGGAAGAATGGGAAAAGTTGCCTCCATCCAGAGGTGCTAAGAATGTAGATGGCTATCCAAAGCAATTGCAAGCAGTTATTACTGCAAAGGGTGCTGCTACCAAGAACTGACTGTGTGTCATGTGAAGGGGTCAGTTACTTTTTCAACAGCATTTTTCACAACATGACTGTCAATTTGCATTTGTTTAGTTCACCAAGCTCTAAATGTTTAAAAAAATATGTACACAGGGAAATAAAAGTTTTTATAGGTTGAAATGACCCAACCATCCATCCATTATTCAACCTGCTATATACTAACACAGGGTCACGTGGGTCTGCTGAAGCCAATCCCAGCCAACACAGGGCGCAAGGCAGGAACAAATCCCCAGTCAGGGTGCCAGCCCACTGCAGGACACACACAAACCCACACACCAAGCACACACTAGGGACAATTTAGGATCACCAATGCATCTAACCTGCATGTTTTTGGACTGTGGGAGGAAACCAGAGCACCCGGAGGAAACCCACACAGACACGGGGAGGACATGCAAACTCCAAACAGGGAGGACCTGGGAAGCGAACCAAGGTCTCCTAACTGTGAGGCAGCAGCGCTACCACTGCGCCACTGCGCCACTGTGCCGCCCCATATTCTATTCACTTCAGTTTACTTTTATTTAGCACACCTCAGTGCACTTAATTCTGAAATTAGACGCTGTAGTCATCAGAGATAACCTACAAAACTGGGCCTCTAGTTGGTTAACCAGCAGGAGACAAAACATACAGATGGGAGGAGAATGCTCTACATGGAGCGAGGTCATCAGTGGAGTCCCTCAGCAGTCTGTCCTTGGACTGTTACTTTTTCTGATTTATTGTAATAACATTGATTCGGGTATAGTTAGTACACTTGTGATATTTAGCAGATGACACTAAAATTGGTGGGATGGCAGACACTGAGGAAGGAGCAAAAAGAATTTTTCAAAAGACCTGGACAAGTTTCAGAACTGGGTAAACACCTGGAAAATGCAGTTTAATGTAGAAAAGTGCAAAGTGCTACACATGGGCAACATGAACATCAACTATAAATACAGGATACAGGAAGTAACCCTGGAAAGAATTTAAGGGTATATGTTAATGCAACATTTCTATGGACTAGGCAATGTAGAGAAGCAATTATAAAGGCAAATAAAATGTTAATTATATCATAAAAACTGTTAAATTTCAGTCAAGGGATGTTATGCTCAGACTATATAATGCACCGGTGAGACCACATCTGGAGTATTGTGTGCAGTTCTGATCACAGCAGTATTATAAAGACATAGCAGCACCTGAAGGTGTGCAGAGGAGGACAACCAAGTGCATCATGGGACCTAAAGACATGTCCTCCTGTGACAGACTCAGAGAATTAAATCTGTTTAGTCTCAAGCAGAGTAGACTGTGTGGGGATCTCATCCAGGTATTTAA
Organism: Polypterus senegalus; assembly: GCF_016835505.1. Taxonomy (NCBI): domain Eukaryota; kingdom Metazoa; phylum Chordata; class Cladistia; order Polypteriformes; family Polypteridae; genus Polypterus; species Polypterus senegalus. The sequence goes on from NC_053161.1 coordinate 151,139,126, forward strand.
AATCCTCAAAGGCACTGATAAAGTAGATCCAGCAACATTAGTTCATCTTAAATGACGCCTGAGAATGCCTCCTCTCCAAGTCATGCTAAAGAAGGTAAGTCTTAAATGGGCTTTGAATAACCTTACAAGCATGGTGAATATGATGGCTTGTCTGGTCTGGAGGAAGAAATATTTTAAAATGTTTTTCAAAACATTGAAGTATAAAGACATTCAGGTTAGGTGACTTGTTGACTCTAAACTGACCTGCTGTTAGGATCTGCACCAGTGGACTAACATATTACTATGGCTGGTTTCTGTTCAAATCACTTTGTTAAGCTAAATACTATACAACATTGGGGTTGTCATTGCAACATGCAAGATCTGCATTAGATTCTTTCAGTTTAATGCTGAATCACATACTTGAGAACATCAGTGAAAATTAAGTGGAAGTGTATTGAGGACTGAAGCCAGGAAGCACATCTTTACACAAAGAGTTGTGGGACTCTTGAACAGTAAGAGGATGACCATTTAGCTTTTACTGGACAGAGTAAAAGAAGATTTGAATGAAAGGGGTCTGACTGGGTAGGAGGTGCAGGACCAAGCTGCATGGAGAAGGTTGATTAGGCATATTGACCCCACACACATGTCTGAAGACATGAAGAGGAAGCATTTAGCTCCATTCAAAGAGGCCTTGTATTCTGGAACAAACTTCTGAGCCGTGTAACTGAAAAAGAAATCTTGAAAACTTTTAAGAATCTGGACAAGATATTGGGACACCTTCACCTAAACAAATGACTTTGATAGGCTGAATGGACCTCTTTTCATTTGTCAAATTTATGTTATTATGTTCTTCTTCTTCTTCTTTTGCCTGCTCCAGTTATAGGTTACCACAGTGGATCATCTTCTTTCATATCTTTCTGTCCTCTGCATCTTGCTCTGTCACACCCATCACCTGCATGTCCTCTTTCAACAAATCCATAAACCTTCTCTTAGGCCTTCCTCTTTTCCTCTTCCCTGGCATCTCTATCCTTAGCACCTTCTCCCAATATACTCAGCATCTCTCCGCTGCACATGTCCAAACTATCGCAATCTTGCCTCTCTGACTTTGTCTCCCAACCATCCAACTTGAGCTGACCCTCTAATGTTCTCATTTCTAATCCTGTCCATCCTCGTCACACCCAATACAAATCTTAACATCTTTAACTCTGCCATCTCCAGCTCTGTCTTCTGCTTTGTGGTCAGTGCCACCATCTTCAACCCATATAACATAGCTGGTCTCAATACCGTCCTGTAGACCTTCCCTTTCACTCTTGCTGATACCCGTCTGTCACAAATCACTCCTGACACTCTTCTCCACCCATTCCATCCTGCCTGCACTCTTTTTTTCACCTCCTTTCCACAATCCCCATTACTCTGTACTGTTGATCCCAAGAATTTAAACTCCTCCACCTTCACCAACTCTACTCATTTCATCCTCACCATTCCACTGACCTCCCTCTCATTTACACACATGTATTCTGTCTTGTTCCTACTGACCTCTCCTCTCTAGAGTATATCTCCAACTCTCTAGGGTCTCTTCAACCCGCTCCCTAGTCTCGCTACTGATCACAATGTCATCAGCAAATATCATAGTCCACGGGGACTCCTGTCTAATCTCATCTGTCAACCTGTCCATCACCACTGCAAATAAGAAAGGGCTCAGAGCCGATCCCTGATGTAATCCCACCTCCACGTTGAATGCATCCATCACTACTACCGAAGACCTCACCATGGTCACACTTTCCTTGAACATATCCTGCACAACTCTTACATACTTCTCTGCCACTCCCGACTTCCTCTTACAATACCACAACTCCTCTCGAGACACCCTGTCATATGCTTTCTCCAGGTCCACAAAGACGCAATGAAACTTCTTCTAGCCTTGTCTAAACTTCTCCATCAACATGCTTAGAGCAAACATTGCATCTGTGGTGCTCTTTCTTGGCATGAAACCATACTGCTGCTCACTAATCGTCACCTCACTTCTTAACCGAGCTTCCACAACTCTTTCCTATAACTTCATGCAGTGGCTCATCAATTTTATCCCCCTGTAGTTACTGCAGTCCTGCACATCCCCCTTATTCTTTAAATTAATTTACAAAGGACTGCCAACTAACCCAACTCTGTCCCTAACAGATGCAAGAGTCATCCATTCTTGCAAATTTATTTATAAAAAACAAAACAAAAAACAAAAAACTTTAAACCTTTTTTCTTGGCCTGTCAATTTTTCTATAAAAAATCTACTGTTTCATAATATTACCTGCACTTGTGTCACACCTAATGTGTACATGTTTTTATTTTTCTGTTTGCCTAATTTTTTTAGTTCCCTTCTTATGTTAGCATACATAATAGCACAGTCATAATGCATTACAAGTTACAGGATTGTAAGAGAATTTTCTTCAAGGCTGGTGAAATTGTGAGCCTGAAGACCAGCACAGGGGAGCAAATACTATTTGAAATAGAAATCTTTAAAAAGCCCCCTTCCACCAGCACATTCTTTAAATTCTCTTCATCCCTAAGTACAATTTTTCCATGAACACCGATGGAAAAGGTTACATCTTTCTTGTGTCGCAACAATCCCCTTATCAAGCCTGATTATATTGCAGTCTATAAGTAATCAATGCTAGTCTATCAATCACTGGTGGCTTATGCAGTTTGGTGGTGTGTGGAGCTCCCAATATCTATGCAAAAGGATGAAGGTCTAAGTCTTTAGGGTCCTGGTGCTTCCTGTCTTGCTATATGGTTGCGAGACATGGATGCTATCCAGTGACCTGAGACGAAGATTGGACTCCTTTGGTACTGTGTCTCTCTGAAGAGGCCTTGGGTACTGTTGGTTTGACTTTGCGTTGAATGAGCGGTTGCTCATGGAGTCCTGAATGAGGCACATTACCTGCATTGTGAGGGAGTGTCAGTCATGACACAGCCATGTGGCACAATTCCCTGAGGGTGATCCGGATTGCAGGACCCTCATTTTTGAGGACCCGAGTAGGTGGACCAGGCCACGGGGACGCCCACGTAACACCTGGCTGTGGCAGGTAAAGGGTCATTTCCAGAGGGTGGGACTGGACTGCGGTCTGCCTGGGGGGTTGCCAACCAGGATCCCGAGCTGTTTTGTCATGTGATGGGTGCGGCAACGCACAGTACCAGAGCATGCTCCCCAACCTGAACTGACTTGACCTGTCAAGTCAACAAATTGTATCTTTAGGAGAACACGTTTAAACAGTATTTTATTGTAAATGTATTATTAATTATATTGCTTCAATAAATGTACATGTTATTATTTTAAACATAACATGATTATCATAAAATCAAAATGAACGGATTGAAATTGTGCACACAGCAAAATCTTCAGTGTTGTTTAGTGTTGTTTTTTCAGAGTTGCTTTTTTCCGAGTTAACAAGTGTTGATTCTGGTGTTAATTTGAGAATATCAACACTTGGAGTGTTACACAGTGTTTGCACTCAGTGTTATTTTGGGGAGTAGGTATACATTACACCACCAAAGAGTGGATTTGATTTCCGGCAGTGCAGCAGCACTTCCCCTTTCTTTATTGTGGTCATTACTGAACACACTGCAAGAATGGCCAATAAATTAATGTGAGAATAATACTTATTTTTAACAAACTGATTACTGAAAAATGATTGATTGTCAATCGTTAAATGATTACAATAACAAGCATATTGCAATTGTATGTTTATAATTGATATATATATATATATATATATATATATATATATATATATATAAACTGCTCAAAAAAATTAAAGGAACACTTTGAAAACACATCAGATCTCAATGGGAAAAAGAAATCCTCCTGGATATCTATACTGATATAGACTGGGTAATGTGTTAGGAATAAAGGATGCCACATCGTTTGATAGAAATGAAAATGATCAACCTACAGAGCCCTTTATTGCTTCCTTGTTTGTTCTTTCATTTTAGGAACATTTTTATGATCCTGAGAAGGGAACAGGATTTATTTCTTGGCGGCTTAAAACTCTGTCAAGGAAGAATCCAAAACGTGTTTACTTGATGTCTCATGAGACTGGTGGACCAAGTTGTCGAAGAAAAATAGAGGACACTGAACAACTTGATGGAGATGCATGCAGAGAAGCCATTTCACTCCTTCTCCACACCGCTGATGAGACTGAAGTTAGGCAAAAGATGAAGCAAACCTTTAAGCATCGGCAAGAGCTCGTTCATAACCCGGAAAGGTCAACTGACATCTTAAAAATCTTTCCAAGATTTTTAGAAGTAAAAGGGTTGGTAAGTATAAAAATCCTTTCCTGTTTTATTTCTTGGTTTAAGGGATTGAGTGTGATTCAGGCATGATGCCATTATGTTTTGTTGTATGCAGTATCATTAGGTAAATCAAGACTTTATTTTGCTGTTTAATGCTGAAACATCTGCAAAATTGCTTGAGCAGTGGGAGATGGCATTCAAGCCAAAAGTCATTGAAGAAGCAAAGTCTCTCACTTTGACAGCAGAACTTCAAAGTCGCATCAGTGCAGCAGAGAAACAACAGTCTGAACACGGTAAGTAGTATTTTGAGGTTTTAAATGGCAGGCAAGGCTATCTATTCTACATACTAATTTATATTTCTGAACATTGACTACTTCTCATTTTCCATCAGAATGGGACAGTGACATTTCCTCTTTCTTGTTGCTGTTGCATTTGCTACCACCTTCTGCAGGGAGAAAGAAAGTTAAAATCAGTCCCACTGATGCTGTTGACAGGCTTGTACATTTTCAGAAGGTGAATTACAACGTGGGATCAATGTCTTTGCAATGTGTTGTACAGTCATAGATGCATTTATTTGGTTGATACTGAAGGAAGTTATTCTCGTGCTTTTTCACCCATGGCAAATATAGTGTTCAGTTTTTTTTTTTTTGAGTTATTGATGGCATGCAAACTTGATATCAATTTTAACCATGTCACAGTGGCCTGCACTTGTCTGTCTTTTATAGTAGATTTTCTTCCTTTCGGACATGACATGAATTACAAACAGCTATGTATCTTGTAGTTGCAGATAACCTCCAGACTTACTTTCTGTTAAATTTTAGCTGTAGCACTTTTCAGATTTTCACCCTGATAAATTGTTAGTCATGGTTTGAACTGTTTAATGTATTAAAGAATTCAGTTCTCTTTTTTTTTTAAAGTACTGTGCATTAATCAGCTGTAAAATATAACTTGTCATTCTTTTATAGTCCGGTACCAGCATTGAAGAACATCTCATGGGAAGAGAAGGCCACCAACCCTACCTACTTGCAGTAGGACGAACCAAGAAGAGGATTGACAATTTTTATGTTGTTGTTGACAAGCAGCTCATCCCCTGTGCAGGAGCCACCTCCCTGAGTGCCATAGATGAACTTTTCAAAGTTCATTACGTCTTTAACCTAACCTATGAGGAATCCCTGGCAAATGTCTACACCTTTCTACAGACAACAGTCTACAACATTGACATCGGTCTAACAAACGAGTCGCCAAGAGTAAGAGAACTACGTGTGAAATTGTTAAACAATGTTTAAATGTTTTTGCTGTGAGAGTTTGTATGCAAATAGCCAGCAGCTGATATCTCACTTGCGAGTTACACACAGTTTCTATCCTTCATTGAAGTTCAGATTGATTTGTATGCAAGGCGATTGTAGGCGCCAGTTTTGTACTCTTTCAGGGTTTAGGAAACATTTAAACAGTGTTCATTTTGAGGATAATGGTTTGCATTATGTAGAACCACAGTCATCCCAAGATGTTGATAGTCATCAGTTCAGTTCTATTAAGACAGGCGTTGGTGATTCCCGAGGTGCCTCTTATTTTGAGAACAATGGTGACAGTGATACCCCAGGTTTTCCCACAGATTGTCTGGACAACAATGATGACTGCCTTTCTGAAAGAGATACAAAGGCTATGTGTGCTTCAGTTTAGGCCAAATTACAATGCAGCGGTGTGGCAAACCGTTTAATTTCAGCACTTGTCTCAGATCTTGAAGAGCTTACTTGTGAAGTTCACACACAAACTCAACACAAACAAGTGTCATCTATTCCTCTTGATAGTCCAGTCAGGTTGGCAGTCGAGAGTAGTTTTACACATTTTGAAAACCCATTTGTTTGCTTTAACACAGAAAGCAAAAGAACCAATTATTTCATTGATAAATGGAGTGTAGTTGAGCCAGATGAAATTGGACTTGGCATGAGGTATGATGTGAGACGCAATAAAAAAACCGGCTGTTATGATCAGGTCCCAGTAAAAGATACCTTTGTTTATGTACCAATATTAGAAACTTTAAAATTTATGTGTCAAAATTCAGATGTATGTAGATTGATTTAGGGAATCTTCAGAAAGGCAGCGATCAAATGATTATAAGGACTTTTGTGATGGAAGTTACTTCAAGGCTCATCCATTATTTTCCAGACATTCCACTGCGTTGCAGATCCAATTATATTATGATGATTTTGAAACAGCAAATCCCCTTGGATCCAAACACGAGATACACACACAAAGTTGGGGCACTTTATTTTGTACTAAGAAATCTTCCACCCAAATTTAATTCAACACTGATGAATATCCATTTAGTTGCACTTTTTCATGCTCACGATTTGAAAAAATATGGGTTCCAGCCCATACTGGAGCCTTTGATCCATGACATCAGTATTCTAGAAAGCGATGGCATTGAACTGCCAATTTCCACAGGGACAATTTATGGCACTCTGTGTCAAGTGAATGGAGACAACTTGGGAATGCACTCAATCCTTGGCTTCTCTGAATCTTTTAGTGGTCAGTATTTTTGTCGTTTATGTTTGACTGAAAAGGCAGATGCCCAGGTTATTTACAATGAGGATGACCCAAGGGTTGTTTTACGTGATTGTGTAGTCTATGAGTGCCACTGTCTTCAATTGGAATCAGACCCACAAATCTCCTCACTATATGGCCTCAAAAGAAATTCATCACTCAACAATCTAAAATGTTTTCATGTATGCCACAATTTCTCTTTCAATGTAATGCATGACATCCTAGAAGGAGTTGCTCAATTTGAAATGAAATTGCTCTTTGAATATGTTGACAGTAACTTTATGTCATGGAGTGAATTGGTTTCCAGAATATATGCCTATGATTATGGCTATTTGGAACGAAAGAATCGTCCCACACGAGTGAATCTAGACCACAAAGGAAATGGCTTAGGGCTGAACTCAATCCAGGCACTTTGGCTTTTAAAAAACATGCCGTTAGTGTTTGGTGATATTGTGCCCAGTGGAGATGAACACTGGCGTTTGCTTCTTCTCTTACTTCAAATAGTCAACCTTGTATTTTCCCCATGTCTCTCTGAAGGCATGACTATTCTTATAAAGTATTTAATAACTGAACACCATGAATTATTCACAAAATTGTATCCACTCAAGAATTTATTGCCAAAGCATCATTTTATGATTCATTATCCTACCACTATACGTAAGATCGGTCCTTCAGTACATATGTGGAGCATGCGATTCGAAGCTAAACATAAAGTGTTCAAAAATACACTCAAGAATTTTAAAAATATCACCAAATCTTTGGCAAAAAGACATCAGATGTCCATAGGCTATCTTTGGGAAACCTCACCTTTGAAATATGTTGAGTATGGACCAATGAAAACATTTTGCTGGGAGAGTGTTGATGGCAAGCATTTAGTAGGAATGCAACCGAATCCCATGCACAAAACCATGTACTCCATGAACTGGGTGAAAATTGATGGGACCGAATACAAAGTAGGCCTCGTTGTTTGCAATAAAATTGAAGATCAACTTGCAGTTTTCCGTCAGATTCGAAAAATACTTAGTATCGACAACAATATATTCTTTTTGTTGGATGAACTTTTCACCGAGCATTTCTCAGAGCATCTCCATGCATTTAAAGTACTGGGTGAACGTGGCAAAGCTGAACTCATCAAAGCCAATACTATGAAGTTTCACAGGCCATTTGACTTGCAAAGTGTAGATGGGTCTGATGAGAGTCAACATATCATACCCCCATTTGTGCTGGTTTAATTGGCATGTAAAAATATTTTCTTTAGATGGTTACAATTGGCACATGCTGGCCTAAAGATTTATTTAATCTCTTTATGGAGGATGTATTTTTCCAAAAGTGGACTGTAGGTATGATGAGGCAATAGATTATACCAGAATTTGTGGTGAGTTATTTATTTAATGTTATCCCTTTTAAATGGGACTTATTATATTTTTGTATTAATTTTTACTTAGTCCTGGCTGTGCTCAATGTTACAGACCAGTGTTTACACCAAAGGATTGATGGCTGCTGTAACCTACATGTACAAAAATGTCAATTTACACTTGGATCCCCTGTAAATTGCCACTGAGACCACACTTTTTTTTATATATTTAAATAATTTTGGATGGGAAACCAGCTTTTTTGTTGTATAGGTTTTGAAATATTGTGTAAACTATTTTGTTTAATAAAACAAGCATTTTGAAAAGTCTTGATTCCTGTTTTTTTTTTTTTTTATCTTGTGTATAAGGTGCATACATTAAACTTTCCATTAATGAGACATTAGCTTCTAAATAAAATGAGGTGCCCCAACTTGATATTGCATCTAAAATAGGATATACTAACACTCATTGAGTGTAAACATGTTGCCAATCCACACTTGTCATGTGTTGAAATCAACACCGTAAGAGTTACTTTTTTAACACCAGCAGAGTGTCTTGGGAATTTAGTTTACACCAAGTGGATGTTCAACACACTTCTGGTGTTCAAAAATGTGATGATTTCAACACCTGAAAGTGTCAAAAAATATAACACTACACAAAGTGTAAATTTAACTCGATTTGGTGTGGACCTATATAAACTCTGAAGAAGTGTTAAAATTAACTCTGTAGGTGTGAATTTAACACTTTGGATTTTGCTGTGTACTCTAACATACGGAAGCGTATTAGGGCCACGGTGAAAAAAAAAATACGGACACAGTGAAGAAAAAAAAATTCTAAATGTCGAGATTAAAGTCGACATTTACACTTTATTCTAATAGTTTATTTTGTCAGTAGAATGTCGCAAACTAAACTTCATCTTTAAATGAATGTTCAATTTACTAGATTTTCTCAAACCCCTTCATTAATTAATGTAGCACATTAAATGCTTTATATTAAGTGTTCCCCGACCCAGTTGTTAATCTCTTTGCGCTTCTTCAACTGACTTCCTCTTGCACTGTGAGGCGCAGACAGCGATCGCCGCACATTGACTTCATGATGTTCCTGCTCTAAGAACATTCAGAATACTAAGAGAAATACTTGATATCTTCTTCACGATGAAATGCACTAAAGCATGTATTAAACATGGGTGGCGAGGGGCACGGTGGCGTGGCTATAGAGCTGCTCCCTTGCATTAAGGGGTCCCCAGTTGTATGTTCTGTGTAGTGAACTTTATGGCAAGTGTGACGAGGCTCCAAAAAACTGGATATATAAATGGGTATCGCACAGGTTTAACTGGAATATCGTGTAAATGTTGGGTTCGTGATGTGGTGGTCGGAGACACGAACGCAGAATTCAATGGATGTTCTTCTGAGCGGGCTTTCTTTATTGCATGAGTGCTGTCTCTATCTGACGTACTAAACTTCCAGTTCAAATCCTTGTTTTTGCTTTCTGCACATGACCAATCACCACACGATAAACGTCTTTGTGAAATTAAAACAAGTTATAAACCCAGACCACAGAGTTTTCAAAACTTAAAATGTACAGAACTTAAAATGTATTAAAGCATATGGGAGCACGGTGGCGTGGTGGTTGCACTGCTGCTTCGCAGCAAGGGGGTCCCGGCTGTTCCCTGCCTTGAGTTTGCATGTTTTTCTGGTGGTTCTACTCGGCGTGCTTCAGTTTCCTTTCAAAGACATGTAGGATGTGGGGTTTTGTTATGTATTATTGACCCTGCTACTTTATATGTTGCACGTATTCACCCTGCGATGTGTTGGCGTCTCATTCAGGATTTACTCCTGCCTCGCACAAGATGCTTGCTGGGATGGGCGCAACCCTGAATGGATGGCATAATTAAACATGTATAATGAAGATTTTTTTTTAATTTCTGAAAGCTCCATCCCAGCAAGCACCGTGCCCCCACATGCTTTAATAATTTAAAATTCTGAAAACTCCGAGGTCTAAGTTTATAAGTTGTTTTAATTTCACAAAGACGTTTATCTTGTGGTGATTGGTTATGTGCAGAAAGAAAAAGCAAGGATAGAAACTGGAGGTTTAGTACGTCAGATAGAGACAGCACGCATGCAATAAAGAAAGCCCGCTCAGAAGAACATCCGTTTAATCCTGTGTTCGTGTCTCCGACCCACCAAGCCCAATATTTACACAATATTTAAGTTAAACCTGTGCGATACCCATTCATATATCCAGTTTTTGGGACTTTGTACTACACTGAACATACAACTGGGGACCCCTTAATGCAAGGGAGCAGCTCTAGAGCCACGCCACCGTGCCCCCCGCCACCCATGTTTAATACATGCTTCAATGCATTTCATCGTGAAGAAGATATCAAGTATTTCTCTTAGTATTCTGAATGTTCTTAGAGCAGGAACATCATGAAGTCAATGTGCGGCGATCGCTGTCTGCGCCTCACAGTGCAAGAGGAAGTCAGTTGAAGAAGCGCATAGAGATTAAAAACTGGGTCGGGGAACACTTAATATAAAGCATTTAATGTGCTACATTAATTAAATGAAGGGGTTTGAGAAAATCTAGTAAATTGAACATTCATTTAAAGATGAAGTTTAGTTTGCGACATTCTACTGACAAAATAAACAATAGAATAAAGTGTAAATGTCGACTTTAATCTCGACATAAATGTCGAGAATAAAGTGGAAATGTCGAGAATAAAGTCAGCATGTCGACTTTAATCTCGACATTTAAACAGGTCGCGCGACTGACACGAGGCATTAGTGTATCATTGTCTAAGTTGTTGCAAACGCCATTTCTATGTGTTTATGTGTGTGATAGAAGATTGATTGGGCTGTGGTGAAGTATTCAGGTAGATGGCTGCAAAAGTCTAGACGTTTTCCCATCATATTTTCGTACGAATAAATTAAGTAATGCAGTTTTTATAAATATATGATTATTTTGCTTTATAATTTGCTATATACTTTCTTTAAAATCATTTTCAAATGCGGAAAACGAATTTTTTCTTACAAAAACTAATGACGGATTTAGATTTTAAAGAACGCGAGGCGGCGTTATCATTTTCGGAGACTTTTTATGTATTCAATTATACAAACACGTACAGACATTTGACTTTTTAATTACAATAAAATAATCAGGATCTGAGATTAGTAATCGATAAATTTGCAGCAGCAGCAAAGGCTAGGAAATTTCTCTTTGAGGTTAATAATTACATTTAAAGCATTATACATCAAACTATTTCTTTTACTTTACACTAACTTCATTTTCAGGTTATTATATTATTATATCCAATGTAATGTTTAAGTTTTTGCAATGTTATATTTGAATAATATTTTAGAATAATTATATTTTCAAACTACCATTGTCTTAATTATTTTACTTTGCTCTATCTTAATAAATTTAGCGAAACCTCGAAAATATAAGCATAAAAGTGCTTTAAAAAATTTAAATATTTAGAAATTTAAAACTATTTAAAATAAAAAAATATGATTTTTTTTTTCTTAAAATACTATTATTTTATATACATTTTTAAAAAATTTCTTTCCCTTCCCCATTGCATTTTGGCAAACAGGAGGGGGCGCGAAATCTTCACTTGTCCCCGGGCGCTGAAAACCCTAGACGCTTCTGGGTATCATAAAACATGAATGCTGTCAAACAAAAACAATGAAATTCCAAATATAAAGATATGACTTATTCACTTGTCATTTTGTTCCTTGTCATTTTCAGGAACGGATGACGGTATCTCCCATCTGTCTGTTGGCTTCAAAGGTGTGTTGGGCAATGTTCCAAGGCTTTATCCTCTTTCTTCACGAGGCGAATATATAGTTCCAAACAAGGCAACGGTGCTTAAATGAGGATACATTTCCATGCTGACTTAACAGATAGAAATAGCAGCCCACAGCATCTCATAGTCTGACTGCACGCTTTCCATTTGTTTCGATCTATCTTATGTCATACTGCTTTCCTAGCAGTTCTATGTGGTGAGCCCCTGTGCTTAACCTGGCTATGTGTCAGCTGTGCATGTGAGCAGAAAAAAGCAGATTTATAAGATATATTTGTACAGAGCACCGCGACAAATTAAACTTACGCTTACACAAGGGTCAGAATCGGAAAGACGAAAAATGAAGCACATAGTGGTCAGAATGGGTATCAATAATCACAGTCCGGAAACGGTGTGGGGAAACAAAAAATACAACGCAACACATAACCAGAGTCAAATCACAAGTTGTAGTCAAGGCAGGGTAAAAATATTCTTAACCAGAAGTTCAATAGCACCAAAGAATGAAAAAAAACAATGTCTTTTGGTTTGATCCACAATCTTAGACAACTTGCACCGCCTGATCTTTATAACTTCACCCTATGTGCCAGTCGACAGTACCCAATAATGACATAGCAACTGTCAATAAATAAATCTCAAAATGGTGTCACCTCCAAGGAAAAGAACAGGACACCACTTGAGAACATTAATGAAAACTTATCTTATATGTAGATGTCTACGCTTGGAAGTGTTTGTATCTGTCTGTCCGGCCCAGAATTGCAAGGCTACAGCAAGGCGGCCACAAGTTAACAAGTCGGAAGAAGGAAGAAATACGAGGCTACAGGATGACGCTGAAAGCAAGAAACCACCCAGGAAAGATAAACGAGAGAGAAACTTGCTTAGCCGCTGATAAACAAGGAGGGCAAGCATGTCTACAAAACAAAATCTCCGACTCTGCATTTCATTTTTTTTTTTCTTACGATTTCAATAGTTTCTAGGAGCCCGGGTGTTTTACAGCACGGGCTTACACAGGCAGTAAAATATAAAAATGTGACCACAAGACCTCTAAAACCCCTAAAACAAAGCCTCTATAATTTTCAGAGGCCAAGAAGAAATGATAACAAATGTCAAAACAAAAGCTTGGTGTCCAAGATTTTGGATTGAAAAACTTATTAGCTGGTCATTTTTCAAAATGTTTTATGTAATGACTTGTTTTTGCTAAGGGAGACTCAAAAAGTAAAATCAACTTACCTTTTAATACTGTGAGCAGAAGAGCATAACAGTTCTATGTCTTCTCCACATAGTTTTCCTGCAGGTAGATGCACTTCTTGTATTACTCCACTAACTTCTTCATTCCATGGGAAAAGAAGCTTTTTGTCTGCTCCCGAATCCAGGTGTGCACCGCTTCCTTAACGTCATCATCAGGAGTGAACTTTCAACTACGTAGAGCCTCTTTAAGTAGGCCAAAGATGTGATAGTCGGGGCAGCAAGGGGGATTATGGAAGATGTTCAAAACACAGCAAGATGGTTTTGACAGTATTCCTTGTCTTTTACTGTAAATTGCAGGTTTCAGTTTTGCTGAAAGTTTAGCAGTATTCTGCACTGGTCACCGATTGTCCATGCTTCTGAAAATGTGCTAGAACAGGACCTTTCATGTCCCAGAAGGTCATTATAATTTTCTTGGCAGAAAACTGACATTTGAAATCCTCCTTTACCGGAGAAGTTTTTCTCCTGCATACTTCTTTCTTGCCCTACAGCTCACACTGATGTACCCATATCACATCTCCTGTGACAATCCATTCCGAAACTCTAGAATCTTCTTCACATTTCAAAAATTGGGTACCGCAAGTCACTTTGCACTATGGTATGTGTAGTTCCATAGCTGATGTGCAGCAACAGTGGGCATCATAGTCTGTCAGTCTCCTTTGATGAAGGCATTCACCATGTCAATGTGGGCTTGTTTGTGCAATGTTGAAGGTTGACCAACTCGAGCTGCCTCAGTTACACTTGTTCTTTCTACTTTAAACTTTTTTACCCATTCATAAACTCTTTGTTGAGTACTAATTGTGAAACTGGTTGAAAATCTGTATTGTTGATCTGGCAAAGTTTTACACTGGATGCCATTCCTGACGTAACCCTCCCCATTTATCTAGGCTTGGAACTGGCGCGAAGAAACATACTGGATTGTGGATCCCCTGTGGCTGGGTTTCTGTTGACATTGTTATCTGTAGCTAGAGTAGGGATCAGGTTGTGGAGACCCTGGAGAGGTGGAGATATGCTGTAGAGAGGAGAGGAATGGAAGTCAGTAGGAACAAGTCAGAATACGTGTGTGTGAATGAGAGGGAGGTCAGTGGAATGATGAGGATGAAGGAGTAGAGTTGGCGAAAGTGGATGAGTTTAAATACTTGGGATCAACAATTCAGAGTAACGGGGATTGTGGAAGAGACGTGACAAAGAGAGTGCAGGCAGGGTGGAATGGGCGGAGAAGAGTGTCAGGAGTAATTTGTGACAGACGGGTATCAGCAAGAGTGAAAGGGAAGGTCTACAGGACGATAGTGAGACCAGCTATGTTACAGTATATGGGTTGGAGACGGTAGCACTGAACAGAAAGCAGGAGACAGAGCTGGAGGTGGCAGAGTTAAAGATGCTAAGATTTACATTGGGTGTGACGAGGATGGACAGGATTAGAAATGAGTACATTAGAGGGTCAGCTCAAGTTGGACGGTTGGGAGACAAAGTCAGAGAGGCGAGATTGTATTGGTTTGGTCATGTGCAGAGGAGAGATGCTGAGTATATTGGGAAAAGGATGTTAAGGATGGAGCTGCCAGGTAAAAGGAAAAGAGGAAGGCCTAAACGAAGGGTTATGGATGTGGTGAGAAAGGACATGGATGTGATGGGTGTGACAAAGCAAGATGTAGAGCACAGGAAGTGATAGAAAAAGATGATCCGCTGTGGCAACCCCTAATGGGAGCAGCAGAAAGAAGAAGAAGACTGATTGTGAAACTGGTTGGAATGAAAATATTTAGCTACCATGGGTCCTCCAGTGCTAAACTTGAGAACCACCGCTGCACGTTTTTTAAGATGCATTGGGACTAGAGCTAGGCACAGTGCTAAAATGTCACTTATAGACATGTTGTAAAAGCACTCAGGTATGCTGGACAAAGGAGCAGGGTTCACATAGTTAGCAATCAGTCTGTAAAATATGATTGTGTGTTGCCTTTGTAAAATTAACATGTATTCAGTTACAGTTGGTGTAGTTCTAATGTATTCCTGTTTTCTTTTTTAGAGAGAAGCTTCTACCCTTCACATTAAGGATGTCACACAATACACTTTGTAGTTGCCCATAGGTCTGGGACAGAGCTGTGGATATTTAACAGGATTTTCCAAGTGAGTTTCAAGTGATGAGGCTATCCCACTGAAAATGGTCTCACTCAGAGATGATACCATGGAGCAAAGGGTGTCTTGCATCAAGAAAGAGGACTGTGAGTGTGATCCCATCCAGCTACTATCCGGGGTTCACTCCGTGAAGGTGATGGACTGTCCAGAGGTGATGTGTGATTTTAAAGAGGAGGAATCTGGCAAGAGTTTCATTCAAATGAAAACAGAGGATTCTGAGTGCATTTCAGGTGGCTTTGATGGGCAGAGCTATGAAACCTTAAACAGTTTCAAACAAGAAGTGTCTTCAGAGAGTGAGATTAATTCACAAGTGTGTCCATCATCATTAAATGTGAAGACTTACTTAGAATACAATGAGGGCATGCAGTGGTTTTCTCAAGGTCATTCTAGCACACAGTTTCCTGAGTCTGAACTTGCTGAAGAGATATATTACAGTCGAGAAATGGAAGAAAAGTCATGTCCAACACAGCATGAGACAAGTAAGGGATGCAGTTTTTAAAATGACCATAGTTTGAAACTCCTGAGGGTTAGTCGAGAGTAAAAACTTTGTGCATGATTTAAGACTGGTCAAAATATATTTTCACTTGAATATAGTTTTCTACTTGGCATCATTTCTTGTAAAACAAAACAGAATGATTGCAGTTTCCAAATTTTACTCCTATTTTATTTGCAAGATAGATTGGCTTTTTGAAGCTGAGCTACTTGTCTCAGATATTTCAGTATATCCTTTATCATTGTTGCTTTTTCTTTTTGTGACCATTTTTTAATTTGAATTCAGAAAGATAAGAGAACAATAAAAGATTGTTGTTGTAGATTTTCATAGAGAAACCTGAACGAGAATGTACATGCCAGCAATGTATAGAGGGTTAAGTAAAATTTGAATTTATAACCCACTAGCTATCCCCCGTGGCTCTGCCTGTGTAGCAGTGAAACTGGACAAACTTTAAAAATCCATAAACAAAAAGGTATCGCTAGCTAAGCAGAGGCAAGTTACGCTTCAAAACACAGAGGTAGGCCGACTCCCCACTCCTGACGTCACTCTTCGCCCCTCCCCTCGGCTTGCAGCCTCTCTCTCAGATTAGCGCGAATATATCACACCTGCAAGCGAATTATGATTCTTAGTGTGACGAGAGAAGTCGCAAAATCAACCGGAATGTTCAAACAAATTATAAAAAAAACCCGATCTAAATCCGCAAAGTAGTTCTCTCATTAGCTAGCTAAATGGAGGTAAGGAATACCCCAAGGCTGGCGCGTGAGTGAGGAGGGCCCCCGCCCCCCTCCCCTCGGCCTGCTGTGTGTCTCTCGGATTCACACAAGTAAATTGGTACCACAAACGAACTATGATACATAACGCAATGAGAGAAGTCGCAAAATCAGCTGGAATGTTCAAGCAAATTCTAGAAAAAAACCAGATCTAAATCCGTTATGTAGTTCTCTCATTCACTTGCTAAGCAGAGGTAAGATGCGCCCTGAGGCTGGTGCATGTGTGAGGAGGGTCTTGGCCCACTGCGTCTCTCTCGGAGTTGCACAAATAAATCGGTACCACAAGTGCACTTTGCTACTTAGGGGTTGCAAAATCAACCGGAATGTTCAAGGAAATTATAGAATAAAACCCAATCTAAATATGTTAAGTAGTTCTCTCATGAGAAGCGGACAGACATACAGACATACAGACGTTGGATTTTATATATAGAGAGATGTGGGTCACTGATAGGTCCCGGAGGCCCACATGCCATGCAGAAGAAAGGAAACTACTGAAATTATACCAGATTGTCGCAAGGGTTGACTGTCAACTACGACTTGATCAAGGAGACAGTGTTTTCCCATTTACTAATAGTACATGAAGGTACTCCATTGATCCATGTAGATGACAGTTCTAATAGAACAAGATTGTAAAAAGAAGATTTCCAGACAGAAAAAGAGACAGGTTCAGGATTCTTCCATTGAGAAGCTATGAGACTTTTGGTTGTTATTTTGGCTAGTAAAATAATATGCTGGTGATGAACAGAACGAGAAAGAGCAGAGAAATCTAGCAGATGTAGAGTAATAGGAGAGCATGGTAAAGAGATAGATGAGATGGAAGAAAGCGTGAAAGCAGCTGAAGCACATAGAACAGCAACAGTAGGACATTCCCAGAATGTGTAGAGAAAGGTGCTTTGTGCATTAAGAGGGAGCATTGGTGGCAGAATGGATCAGAAGCTAAACCCTTCAGGAAACACTTTCAAGGCTAATTGTAAGCTCTATGGACAATTTTATACTGCATATGTGGATGGTTAGAATTTCTGGAAGAATATTTTACTGCGGTGGGCTGGCACCCTGCCCGGGGTTTGTTTCCTGCCTTGTGCTCTGTGTTGGCTGGGTTTGGCTCCAGCAGACCCCCGTGACCCTATAGTTAGGATATAGCGGATTGGATAATGGATGGATGTATGGAAGAATGTTTTTGAAAAAGCATAATGGTGTTGTTCAGGATCAGATTGGTGTTCCATTTCTGAGTGGCTGGGAAAGGCATTGTTATGGCATCACAAAGGTGGGCGAACAAAAAAGGAAATGTGTTTAGTGGAAAACGAGGGTAAGAAAAAGTAGTCAGTTAATGGATGGTTGGGAAAAGGCGTGCGCAGAAGAACTTATTCCACACGTCCTGAGAATAAACTTAATCTGTCAGTAGAAAAAGAAAGAGGAGGAAGGTATAGTTTGTCTTTCAGTACCTGGAAGGAGGCGAGCCTGGTTTCATCAAACAAATGACACAGTGTGCTGATACCTTATGAATCCCAAATCGGATAGGAGACAGGGTTGCCCACCAATGTTTAGAGTGCTATTGCAGAAGAGTGGTGTGAGGGAGTACCAGTGCAGAATGGAGGCAAGGTGCTGTTCTACCTTGTGCCAAACACTCAGAATATAAGTTATGAGAGGATTATAATCATCTACTCCCTTTTTTGTCCTAGACTTAACA
The DNA here is from genome assembly GCF_016835505.1 of Polypterus senegalus. Lineage (NCBI taxonomy): Eukaryota > Metazoa > Chordata > Cladistia > Polypteriformes > Polypteridae > Polypterus > Polypterus senegalus. Next base: position 151,157,406 of record NC_053161.1, read on the forward strand.
AATAGCATCTGGGGAGACAAGATTTTTTTCTATCAGTAGCCAGGACTGGGAGAGGAGGGATGGAGGGTTTAAACACAAGGAGATCAGATGCAGGACATATGAGGACGGGACCCAAAAATAAATGAGAATTATTTTCTGGAGACTGGAGGGGCGTTAGTTATGATGTTTTCAGCTAGGTGCATGTACTAGACTGCCCTCTGCATGATTTGGCCAAGTGGCATCCTTGAAGTGGTCAAGCGTTTGCACGATGCAGTGCAGAGAAAACGATTCAAATTGTAGCGATCAGGCGAGTGGCTTCTGCATCACAACAACTCTCCCGCAGCAGTTTCTCACGAAAAACAATATGACAATGGTTTCCCCCGCCACTCCCTGGACCTTGTACCCTGTGATTTTTTCTTATTTCCAAGAATAAAGAGGGACTTAAAGAAAAGCGTTTTCAGGATGTAGAGGAGGTCAAGAAGCAAATGACGGAGGGCTATCACTTTGCAAGAGTTTCAGAACAGTTTTGAACAGGTGTATTGCGACTTGGGTAGAGTATTTTGGGGGTGATTACATTTTGGAAATGTTCTGAGAAATATATGATTTTTTTTAAAAAAAGATTCTCGTTATTTTTGGGTCCCCCCTGGTATGCCCATAGGTACAATTCAAAATTGTACCTCCTGATCTCCTCCTCCTGATCTGGCTAGGATTAAGATGGAGTGTTTAATAGCCTTAATAGTCTTTTACTGCTCGATAAAAACAAGCTGACCTGACAGCAAAGGGAGGAAGGTGGGGAAAGAGGAAGCATTGAAGTAACAAAATTTACATGAGGAACAATATTCATTCTAATGATTGCCAAATGGGTCTGAAAGGAGAGAGAGAGACCATATTACAGGAGAATATTGACTCTTTAACTTCATTGAACAAGGTGTGGAAATTTGACAGTACAGTATTAGCAATGGAAGGTGTAATGGTGATTCCGGCGACCGAGCTGCAGGCTATGGCCGGTATATATGTACATAAGTAGGTTCCAGTTATGACTATTACACGTAGAATTTCGAAATGAAACCTGCCTAACTTTTGTAAGTAAGCTGTAAGGAATGAGCCTGGTAAATTTCAGCCTTCTACCTACACGGGAAGTTGGAGAGTGAGTGAGTGAGTGAGTGAGTAATGGATGGATGGATGGATGGATGGATGGATGGATGGATGGATGGATGGATGGATGTCTACAGGTGGAAATATGTGTGTCTGTCCGGCCCAGAAGTGAGAGGTGAAGTTGGTGTAAGGGCTCCGCCTCTGAGAAAACAGAAACTCGCTTAACTGCTAATAACACAAGCGAGGCGAGCACATCAACAAAAATGAAACCTCAGAAGAAAGATAAAGTCGCTTAGTCACTAACATCGGCAAACCGGTATCCCTTTTACTTTTCCCTCCTGCCGCTAATACACAAACGAGGTGAGCACGTCAACACAACGAAACCTAGCAGAGAGATTCTGACGATTTCAATAGTTTCTAGGATCCCAGGCTTTTTACAGCATGGGCTTATGCAGCTAGTATATATACAGTATATATATATATATATATATATATATATATATATATATATATATATACACCTATATATACCCCTGTATATACACACACACACAGATACAGACCCAGAGTGGCATATGTGCAAGTACAAATTCCAATACGTACAAGAAAGGACAAAATTAATGCAGACAATGTGGATAACCTGTATTGAACAATGTCCTGGAGAACAACTAAACAGTGCTGGAATAGTGTTCAACACAGTCAAAGTGACTGAGTACTAGTAGGCAAGAATGAGTCAAGGGTATTAAGAATTTGTTGAGGGTCAGTAAACCTTTGCTGTCCACCATGGAAGGAAATCCATAGTCTTTGCCAGATAAAGCAGGAAAGCGGAGAGACCAAGTTGTCAGACCTTCTTGATCTCCTGAGAAATGGTATTACGAGCTAAGTAATCACTGAAAAAATAAATCTCACAACATTCATAAGTTATGTTTTAAACTTTGCATGCCTCTTTCAGGATGGTAGCTCAGTCGGAATAATGCAGGAGCTTGACTATAATTGGACATGGCTGTGTACAGTATTCTATGGTTCTCACATCATTTCAGTCCTGAAATTGGGCATAGACGGAAACCACGCAGCCTGTTGTTTTTCCCAAAAAACCAAGGATATTCCCAGTCTCAACATTTTCCAGGACCCAAATAATTCTGATGTTGTCACTCCCAGCTCTGTCTTGTTCATTAAGTATCTCGTGGAGAAATTGGATTTCAGCACATAAGGCACAAATCTCAGCATCGTGTGGCCCCACCTGAGTACAGACCTGCATAAAAATTGTAGCGAGCTTTTGTTGTTCATTTCTAATTACAGCAACGTCGGCATGCGGTTCGGAAAAACTTATCTGTATTGTCCCATTTGTGGTCATACGGAGAACTTCATTTTGCTCTATCACAAAGGCCTTCAGTTGGTCAACAATTGAGACTGCTGCAGTGCTATCGGAACCTGTGCCAGCATTGACTAAAGTTCTCTGGGATTTCTTCACTGAGTTTGAATGTGGAGAAACTAGATGATTCTTTGAACTTAAATGATCTATATCAACCAGTGTATGCATTATGTAATTAATCATTTGAAAATTTGACTTGTTGATGCGCTCTTAGCCTGCACTCTTTGAAGAGTGCAATGCAATAAAAAAAATAAAAAAAAAACCTGAAAGTGACAAAGTTTCCAAATGTCACGTTTTTGTTTTGAACACCATCACGTCATTCAGCACCCAACATTTTACTCTCCATTTATGGACAAGTCAAGGATAATGGGGAATTGGACAGTGCAGGGAGCTTTGGAAGCCATAAACCAGTCCTCAAAATGGCTAAACTGGGGTCACTGGCTCCTTGACATCACCTTGCATGTCTGTGGCAATGAGAAGACATGGCTTTGTGACAATTACAGAGCCTGACACTCACACTGGAACATACAGAGAATAGACAACACAAGAACTAAACTATGGCAATAGCTTGGTTATCAAATCCCCTGAGATTGAAGTCCCTTTATAATGATGTTGGCATAAGACCTGGCACTCCGATAGACATCTGCCATTGATATTGTGTGTGCTGTAGAACGCAAAGTTATTATTCGTGAGTGCTTATTATTTCAGAATATTCAATATAATTTGCCCACTATGTCTTGAAAGAGTGAATCTTTAGAAACAAAATGCCGACTATAAAGAGGGTAGGAAATGGAGAAAAGAAATGCCATGTAGCCCAATCATTGAGGTTAGCAACCGGCCTTGAAAGTAGTTGCTCTAGTGCATGCACGGGGGGCACGGACAGAGAGCACCTACCAGCAAGTACTTAAGAGATACTTAACCACTGGTAAAGCTCTTTAGTCTGAATGTGTGGCTTCCAACCAGTCTCCTTCAGGTTCCTAAAGACCGGATTATACTTCATGCTCAGAACACGTATGTGCACACATCATGGCTGCCATGCTTTTCCAGCATTCATTGGATGCATCCTCTGAGCACATCCTCAGAAATTAATATGATGCATGCGCAAATTGCAATACGAGCAAAATATCGTGGGGTACAGTGTTTTCAGAGTGTGTGTTTACTATCAACATGTTACAGCAAGCCGCTTTGCAGATCCTACAGGATCGATGTGTGTGCTTCGATGTTTGATGAATGCATAGGCAGGACAAGCATTGCATATTCCCCATTGTAGTGATGCGATACATTTTACAGATCTCACATGCCATCTTCTGTGCTGTCTTTTCTTTTTTTTTTTTTTTTTGAACCTTCGCAGCAGCATCAGAATGTATTTGAGCAGTAGAGAAAAAATTAGGGAGATTAAAGTCGGATTTTCCACTTTAATCATTCAATCTCGTACTTTTTTTTGCCATTAAAATCGACTGTCGTAAACGTCATCTTAAAGATTTTAATCGCTACGTGCTTTTGGGCTTCCTTCTGCACTGACAGCAGCGGCAGGCAGCAATTGCCACAGAGAACACATTACATTTATGATATTCCAGCTCTCTGCACATTTAGAATCCTCAGATTTATACTTAATATCACTTTCATAATAAATTGTGTTAAAGCATATATGTTACATTTTACAGATAAATCGTTAGCTTCATTTAAATAATTAATACTGTCAATAATTATACATGGCAAAGTGGTAGCACTGCTGCTTCACAGTAGGAAGTCACATCCTTGATGTCCCCTGCCTGGAGTTTGCATGTTTTCCTGGTGGCGTTCCACAGTGTCCTCTGGTTTCCTTTCAGGGACATACAGGTTTGGAGATCTGGTGATGTTAAAGCGACGCTAGTGTATGTGTGTGCTTGTATTCACCTTGCGATGAATCCAGGGATTGTTTCTGTCTCGTGCCCGATGTTTGCTGAATGGGTGTGTCCCTGGATTTATGGATGTAATCACTAAACATCAATCCTTTTCAGACCCCAGGATGTCCTGGGTATGACGTTAACCTGCATCCAGCCTTGCATGTAGGCCCCCCAACCTGCAGGGAAAATCCTGGGGGTTGGCGGCAGAATTGGCACTCCAGCCACCATAAAAAACCTCACATTGGTTTAATTCCATCTGAACTAGTGTGGTGCTGAGGGGTCACCCATTGCATGGCTGCAATCAGGTCCTAATCTGAGATCCTGAGTTGGTTTGTCATGTAGTGGGTGTGGCAATGTGCTGTATCAGCGCGTGTTCCTAGCCTCTCTCCTCTTTTCAGAGATACTGTGGCAAGGTGTCCTGGGAATTTAGTGGAAGTTTCTGGCAATTCAAAACGCAATGAAGCCGAACGTTGTTTTCTCACCGTGATGATATCTCACACTGCCACCTGGTGGAATCCTCCAGATTTACATAAAGTACGCACGCAAGTATCAACAGAACTCTGCTTGCTTAGAAGTGGCATCTGTAGGCGCATGCATCATGTGAAGTATAAACCCGGCCTTAGGATCATGCCTTGGATTGGCAAACACAATTTGGGAAAATAAGGCATCTGTTGGCTCTGACCTCCAGGGAGGCCAGCAGTGTGAATGCGCAAGAAGTAAATGAGGCAGGGGAGAGAGTGTGGAGCTGTGTGGAAGGAACCATAGAACATCAGTTCAGTAGCAGTTTCAGCCACAGAATAAACAGTGCTCACCCCCTGGTCCTTGTGATATGTATCTATATGCCCCTCATGGTACATCATACCCTCCATAACAAGGAGATGGAAGGTCTGAAATACAGTGACTTCATTAACTGAGGTGCTACTGTATTCCCTCAACCATAAGCAGTTCATAAGACATTTTTTGGGTGGGTTGAGTCCGTCATAAAGATGCTCTACTTAATTTAATTTTTCTTTCACTTGTTTTCCTTTGTGGCCTGATAGCAAGATTCACTGCAAAAGATGTTGTTGATCAGTTATATCCAGAAGAGGACTTTCCAGAGGAGTTAGAAAGCTGTGAGGAAGAAGTGTCTGAGGAGGAGGATTACTACGTGGAGCCATCAAGTGAGCAGCACTCATTGGATGACAAGGAAGAAGAAGAGGAGGAAGATGAAGGAATGACTGAGATCTTTATGTCCTGGAATGGTGAAATGAGCTGGTCTCCAACACCTTATGCACGTGAGGGTGCAGGCGGGTGTGCTGTTGAAGACGTCCTGAGGAGGACTCCCGGGCCAACTAGATTAGCAGTGGCCAATACAGTCGACATTTTGTCAGCCTTCCTGCTTTTTTTTCCAGCTTCCATTGAAAAAATTGTCATTGAGATGAGCAATCTAGAGGGGATACAGCGGTATGGCGAACGATGGAGAGAAATTGATGAGTCTGAGCTACGTGCTTACCTTGGTCTTCTGGTGCTGGCTGGGGTGTACAGATCACAAGGTGAGGCTGCCTCTAGGCTGTGGCATCCAGAAACGGGAAGGCCAGTGTTCTGTGCAACTATGCCCCTCAAGAGGTTCTGTGCCCTTTCAGCAATTCTACAGTTTGATAACCGGGAGTCAAGAGCCGCACGGCGGGCTACGGACAACCTGGCGGCCTTCAGGGAGGTCTGGGACAGATGGGCCGAGAGGCTACCGCTGATGTACCACCCTGGGCCTGACGTCACGCTGGATGAGCGGCTTCTTACATTCAGAGGTAACTTCTACTTTAGCTCTTTTTTATTTAATGTAAGACTCTTTCAGTGTAGTAAATAAAAACTTAAGTGTAATTCTGTTTTTTTGTTCTAAGCTCTGAACCATTTTTAATTTCAAGGTATAGTTAATTTCAAAAATAAAGTGCAAGTTTTCACCCTCTTAGAGGTTTTCCCATTGTTTTCTTATAGGATGTTGAATCACATTGGATTTCATTTGGCTTTTTAGATACTGATTGACAAGAGCAAAACTCTTTAATGTCAAAGTGAACACTGATTTCTTGAAAGTGGTCTTTATTAATTACAAATGTAAAACACAATATGTACTGCTCAAAAAATTAATCCGAGTATAGCATCAAGTCAGTGAAACGTCTATGCTATTGATCTGGTCAGTTAAGTAGCAGAGGGGGTTGTTCATCAGTTTCAGCTTCTTTGGTGCACTAGAGGGGCAACAATGGGACAACCCCCAAAACATGAATGAATGGCTTAACAGCTGGAGGCCACTGAGAGTTTTTCCTCCTCATCTGTTATTTCACCAGTTTTTCATTTGGCTACGGTCAGTGTCACTACTGATAGCATGAGGCGATACCTGGGCCCTACAGAGGCTGCAGGCACATCAATACATGCCATCGCCAGAAGGTTTGCTGTGTCTCCCTGCACAGTCTCAAGGGCATGGAGGAGATTCTAGGAGACAAGCAGTTACTCTATGAGAGCTGGACAGGGCCCCTTGTAGAAGGTCCTTAACCCATCAGCAGGACTGACCACTATCTGCTCCTTTGGGCAAGGAGGAACAGGATGGGCACTGCCAGAACCTATAAAATGACCTCCAGCAGGCCGGCCACTGGTGTGAATGTCTCTGACCAAACAATCAGAAACAAACTTCGTGATGGTGGCCTGAGGGCCCGGCATCCTCTAGTGGTCCCTCTGCTCACTGCCCGCCTGGCACCATGGAGCTCAATTGTGATTTGCCATAGAATACCAGAATTGGCAGGTGCGCCACTGGCGGGCACCCTGTGATTTTCACAGATGAGAGCAGGTTCACCCTGAGCACATGTGACAGACGTGAAAGGGTCTGTAGAAGCCGTGGAGAACATTCTGCTGCCTGTAACACCGTTCAGCATGACCGGTTTGGTGGTGGGTCAGTGATGGTATATCTGGGGAGGCATATGCATGGAGGGACGCGCAGACCTCTTCAGGCTAGACAATGGCACCTTGTCTACCATTAGGTATCGGGATGAAATCCTTGGACACATTGTCAGACCCTATGCTGGTGCAGTGGGTCCTTGGTTCCTCCTGGTACACATCAATGCCCAGCCTCATGTGGCGAGAGGATGAAGGAATCAATACCATTGACTGTCCCCCATGCTCACTCGCCTGACCTCAATCCAATAGAACGCCTCTGGGTGTCACATTATGCTTTGCTCCATCTGACGTCTGCACCTCAGACTGTCCAGGAGCTCAGTGATGCTCTGGTCCAGATCTGGGAGGAGATCCCCCAGGTCACCATCCATCATCTCATTAGGACCATGCCCCCAATGCTGTCAGGAATGCATACAAGCACGTGGGGGCCGAACAAACTACTGAGTACTGAGCAATTAAATCTCGCCTGCCACATCATTTTTTCACTTTGATTTTTGGGGTGTCTTTGAATTCAGCCTTCTGTAGGTTGATGATTTTCATTTCCATCAAACAATGTGGCATCCTTTCGTTCCTAACACATTACCCAATACATATCAGTAGTGGTATCCAGCTGGATTTTTTTTCCCATTGAGATCTGATGTGTTTTCAAAGTGTTTTTTGAGTAGTTTGTGATTCAATATTGTATAACAAAAAATGTGAAATCTTCCAAGCAGTTTAATACTTCTTTAGGCACTGTATATCTTCACATCTATGTAGAAAATAGATAATTAGCTGCAAACCGAATATCATTTACTCTTCCTGTTTGCTACAGGTCGCTGCCCTTTTCGCCAGTACATGCCAAATAAGCCGGGCAAATGTGGAATTAAGTTATGGGTGGTGTGTGATGCACAATCTAGTTATGCCTGGGACATACAAGTCTGTACTGGAAGAGCAGAAGGAAAAGCATCAGCAGCAGCCTCAGAGAAAAAACAAAGCCAGCGCATCATCCTTGATATGACACGGGATCTCAGGGGTCATAATGTCACCTGTGACAATGTCTTTGTCTCATGCGAGCTTGGCCAGGAGCTCCTAAAAAAGCAGGTCACTTTGGTTGGCACCATGCGACGAAACAAGCAGGAACTGCCTGCTGCTTTAACCCTAACTAGACACAGAAAGGTTTTCTCTTCTGTGTTTGCTTTTACTCCCACTACCACTGTGGTTTCTTATATTCCAAAGAAACAGACAAATGTCGTACTGTTGAGCACCTTTCACAAAGATGCCCAAGTGAGTGACCGGGTAGACAAAAAGCCAGTGATGATCCTCGACCACAACAGAAACAAAGGTGGGGTGGACAATCTGGACAAAGTCACAGCCACGTACAGTTGCCAGAGGAAAACTGCACGCTGGCCCCTCGCCCTATTCTTCAAAATTATTGACATATCCACGTTCAATGCTTTTGTAATTTGGAGTGAACTCAACCCAAGCTGGAGGCCAAGCAAAAGGAACTGGAGGAGGCTCTTTTTGGAGGAGCTTGGTAAAGAACTGGTGACGCCTTTCATGCAGAGACGGCGGTGTCTTCCCCACACTCACCTATCGGCATCCCTTGTAAGGGCCGCACAAAATTCAGAGTCCGGCACTCATGATGTCTCACAAGAACCCAGAGCAAGGAGCAGGAAAAGGGGGAGATGCAATTTCTGTCCCAGTAAGAGTGACACTAAAACGAGCAGAACTTGTTGCCAATGTAAAAGATACATTTGCCAAAGCCATACATTGGAAATTCGTAGCTATTGCTTTGCTTGTAGAGAGTACTGCTCCAGATAGACGGATTCAATACGACTGATGTGTGGTTTTGCCCTGATGTTCGAATTGGCTTTGTCCCTTCTTTCAATGTGTGTTTTGTACAATGTTTGAAATTTGGCTTTACACTTCAGCAACAGGCTTTGCTGTGTTACATGCATTAAATAAACTGCTCAAAAAATGAAAGGAATACTTTGAAAACACATCAGATCTCACTGGAAAAACAATCCTGCTGGCTATCTCTACTGATATGGACTGATATGGTAATGTGTTAGGAACGAAAGGATGCCACATCATTTGATGGAAGTAAAAATTATCCACCTACAGAGGGCTGAATTCAAAGACACCCCGAAAATCAAAGTGAAAAAATGATGAAGCAGGCTAGTCTATTTTGCCAAAATTTCATTGCAGCAACACAAAATTGACTCAGTAGTTTGTATGGCCCCCACATGCTTGTATGCATGCCTGACAACGTTGGGGGGGGCATGGTCCTAATGAGATGACGGATGGTGTCCTGGGGGATCTCCTCCCAGATCTGGGCCAGGGCATCACTGAACTCCTGGACAGTCTGAGGTGCAACCTGGCAGCGTCAGATGGAGCGAAACATAATGTGACACCCATAGGTGTTCTATTGGATTGAGGTCAGGCGAGTGAGCGTGGGCGCCAGTCAATGGTATCAATTCCTTCATCCTCTCGCCACATGAGACCAGGTATTGTCGGGCACCAGCAGGAACCCAGGACCCACTGCACCAGCACTGGATCTGACAATAGGTCCAAGGATTTCATCCTGATACCTAATGGCAGTCAAGGTGCCATTGTCTAGCCTGTAGAGGTCTGTAAATCCCTCCAAGGATATGCATGTCCAGACCATCACTGACCCACCACCAAACTGGTCATGCTGAACGATGTTACAGGCAGCATAATGTTCTCCACAGCTTCTCCAGACCCTTTCACGTCTGTCACATGTGCTCAGGGTGAACCTGCTCTCATCTGTGAAAAGCACAGGGCACCAGTATTGGACTTGCCAATTGTGGTATTCTATGGCAAATCCCAGTCGAACCCCACAGTGCTAGGCAGTGAGCACAGGGCCCACTAGAGGATGTCAGGCCCTCAGGCCTCCCTCATGAAGTCTGTTTGATTGTTTGGTCAGAGACATTCACCAGTGGCCGGCCTGCTGAAGGTCATTTTGTAGGCTCTGGCAGTGCTCATTCTGTTCCAACTTGCACAATGGAGCAGATAGCGGTCAGTCCTGCTGATGGTAAGGACCTTCTACGAGGAGCCCTGTCCAGCTCTCCTAGAGTAACTGCCTGTCTCTGGAATCTCCTCCATATCCTTGAGACTGTGCTGGGAGTCACAGAAAACCTTCTGGAAATGGCACGTATTGATATACCTACCATCCTGGAGAAGTTGTGCAGCCTCTGTAGGGTCCAGGTATGGCCTCATGCTACCAGTAGTGACGCTGACCATAGTCAAATGCAAGATGAGTGACAAAACGGATGAGGAGGGAAAAATGTCAGTGGCCTCCACCTGTTAAACCACTCATTCCTGTTTTGGGGGTCGTCTCATTGTTGCCCCTCTAGTGCACCAAAGCAGCTGAAACTGATGAACTACCCCCTCTGCTACCTAACTGACCAGATCAATAGCCCAGAATTTTCATTGACTTGATGCTGTACTCTGATTAAAAAGTGTTACTTTAATTTGTTTGAGCAGTATAGTTGGATGCAATCCGACTGATGTGTGGTTTTGCCCTGATGTTCGAATTGCCTTTGCCGCTTCTTTCAATGTGTGTTTTGTACAATGTTTGGAATGTAGTTTTATACTTCATGCATTAAATATTTTAGATGGTTATGTGCTCATTGCAAATGCTGTGAATCATTTGTCGGTTGCTGTGTGTCCATTTCAAATTTAGGTTATTACTTAATTGTTTCCCTTTGTAAATTGAGCACAATAAGAGAGTTCTAAAGTTATTCTTGATGGCTATGTGCTTATGAACATTTCAACAAATCGTTCATGGTTTCTATGTGTGCATTTAAATATTCGTTAATTCCTCATGGTTTCCATGTGCTGGTCTTTAGAACGGCCATGCTATTCTAAATCTTGTGGAGACTTCAGTCTTACTTCAGTCTTAACTTTTAATCCTAATGCATCAAGTTTATTTCTGATAACCTCATTGAATCCATTATTGCCAATCACTAAAATTTCAGTTTTCTCTTTATTTAGCTTGAGAAAATTACTATTCATCCATTCAGAAATACCAGTAAGACATTGTGTTAGTGAGTCACTAAACACACCAAAGGCTACAATACAAAAGTCTTCAAGTGGAACCTTCTGTTCAAATGTTGGGTCCAGGCTGTTACATCATGGGCAGGAAGAATATCCTCCATGGTGCGTATCCATGAGCAAAATAAATGAAGATGGCTCTGTTGCTTAGTGTGGAATTGCAACATCACCACCCCTTTTTGAAGGTTATGTGCTTTAATAACACCTTCACTTAGTTAAGACTGCACATCTCTGTCGTTAACACAGATACGGTACCTTTGGATGGTTAGTTTAAATACACGTTAATTTATTTAATAATAGATTTGGTTTGTTTTCCACCTCATGAATACAGGTGGCTCAAATGAGTTCCATTCCTGTGAATAAGTCGGAACTTGCAGTGAAAAATATTCGGTCACCTCATTTACATTTACCCCCAGAAAAACAAGTCAAAAAACATTGAATATTTTTCAACAATAAAAATGAAATGTTATTGTGTGTAATATAAACATGTAAATATCAATATGTTAATATAAATATAGTAGGAAACGTTATGTCTAGTGTCCACTGCTGTAGTAATGCAGATTTATTACACGTCCATTTTGTGACGTCCATATATATATATATATGTTTATGTTGCTTGAGCATGAGAAGGTAAAATGTCAGTGCCTGATCTGAATGATCATCACACCCCTTTCTGTTATTTTGGGTACCACAGCGCAAGGTTTAGTGACTTTCACATTTCCCCTGACACGAACATTGACAGTGCATACGGGGGTCTTTCTGTTTTATTGCAATCATTTTGTCTTTTTCACCTGCATCTGCTTGCACCGCGATGAACCTTCAGGTGACCAAATTCAACAGGCATTTCATGGCGGTTCAGTTGTAGAGTGTCAGCGTCTGATCACCAATCCACATGGTCACCACTACATTTGTTCGATTCGAGCAATGGTTCGCATTCAGTTTGCTCTAAAATTGACTGTGCAGCGTCTCATTGACACGCAGTTGTGGTTTTGTTTGACTGGTTCTGCCCACTCACGAATATTGATGAGTTACCACACATTAGCAAAACACAGAAGTATTCAGGACTTTTTGGAGCATAATTTTATTTCATCCACTAGATGGCAGCAGAATACTGTCCAGAGAGCTATTCGGGCTCAACACTGTAAAGTGAATCATATCTACGTAAAGACTATATGCTGCTTTACAGATTGTCACATCGAGCACTGCCTGGAGGTTTTGTCTCGGGAAAGAAATGAGTTTCCATTAATTGCCTGGAAGTATACAGATTGATGGGAAAAATGGCAGATGTATCCATTTTAAATTATATGTACAACACAATAAAGTGTAAAAAAGGTGAGTATAAATACTTAATAAATCCAGTGTAGCTGCATGTGTCGCTTCTAAACATAAATAAATACAATAAATACCAATGGAGTGCAATATATGTAAACACAAGCAATCGCAAGAAACAAAAAATTAAAACTGAAAAACATTGGTCACCCAGGAAGAATAATTACAGCCACCAAATTAACTTATTTAAGAATGATTTTCTGAGCTTCATAGAGTTTGTACTTCACTGTAACACCTCAGTTCCCTGAGCTGATTCCTTTACATGTCCTGACCGATGTACAGTACATGACTATTTTTATTATTATTTTTTTTTAATCATTAGAATATAATAAATTCATTTTTCTGACAGTTAACAGCCTTGGTATGCAGCCACAAGAAGATTTTTGTTTTACCGCTGAACTTAATGTAGTGCTTAGGTCTGTGTATTTCAGATGAAAACTTGCAGACGTGGAAATGTTAAAGTATATACAGTATGGAATATTACAAGTGTTTACATATGGGGTGAAGAGGCTTAGGGGGCAGGGCCTCTCGGCGTTAATCATTGGTCAGGCCAACCTAGCTGTACTGAAAAGACCACAGAAAAAAAGTATGCGGTGCTAAGGCTTCAGCACAGCCAAGGCTTGAATAGCCAGGGCATAAGAAGAGTAAAGCAGCCCATCAGAAGAGAGCAAGAGCAGGCAATATGTACTATATGGAAGACCATAAAATAACAGAAATAGCGACTGAGTTTATGAAATATTATAAGAGAGAGACAGAGAGAGTATATAATGTTAGAGTTATCCTTGATAGCCATCAGAGCACAGCACAAGAAAGGCAAGTGAGGTCTCAGCAGGGACAGTATATCAAAGGTTAAATACAGAGTAAGTGATCCTTCAACTGCATAATTAATTAATAAATAAATAAATAAAATATGAAATGATAGCAAGTTCCTGACTCTATTCACTTTTACCAACAATTCAGTAATTGTACATATATATCACTTTATTGCCAAACGAACTCTCTAAAAAATATTCATCAACAACAACACTGTGTTTAGGTATACAGATTTTAGCGAATCTCTCTATAAGTGAATCGACAACGGCTTGATTTTCAAAAAAGAGTTTGTCGGGACTATGGGTTTGTCAGTGACATTTAGGTTATCAACAAAAAGTAAACCTCTGACAAGTAAGCTGAAATGCATTTCTTTATTCGTGATTTGCTGTCCACTAGGGTGTTTCACATAAGGGTTTTGTTGATGTGCACATCTCATCATCATACTTTTGAATTATGCTTTGACATCTAAGAAGTGTAAAGAAAACCAGCGTTGTACCCCAAATGATGGCACATGCACCCTCAATTGGGCTGTTAGATCAGGTGCCATGCATGTTTGCTGGGCTCAGTCACAGTTACTTCGAACACGCAGTCACTTTTGAACAGATTGAAATCCTAGAAGAGATCCTCAGTTGTACAGTAAAACTTTGAAAATTGCCATAAAACTCTTTTAATAACCATATGTATTCAGAAATGGCATCATAGTTTACCGGTTTATCAAAAAAACCATCACCTCTCTATGCTTCACTGTCATTTTCTGAAGAACTGTCGCACTTTCCTCTTCGTACACGTTCCATTCCAACAGCTCATACTCAGCACTCAATGCTCTTGCCGCAAGCACTTTCCCACCAGCCACTCTCTGTCACTTGCTGGAATTCACTTGGGAATAGCGTTGCACATTTAACTAGTGATGGCCACCACGGGGCGATGGCAAAGGAGATAAATAGGACTCAATTGGTTAGTCTAGTTGAAGGGACATTGCTGTTATAAACAAAGAACAACTATTTATTGGTATATTTTGATTAATTCTGGACCCCTTATGGCCTGTGGGACCCTGTCCTACAGCCAAGGTTAGCCTGTGTAGAAATCTGGCCATCGATGCATACTTGTACATAAGAGAACAGATATCCAAAATGGTATACTCATTTTTACCAAGTAACTACTTGTTCTAAGTTTGCTGTCTATAGCAACTTTAGTGTACTCTTTTCACTGCCTTTCTTAGATGACTAAATGCCATAGCTCCCTGTCCTTCCTATGCCTCCACATAACCAGTAGAGTCTGGTTTTAAGACAGCCAACTTGTTTTGGAAAGTGTTCCCGGCCTGAAATGCAGGAATGGATGGCTATTAACAAATTAAATGAAGCTGACCAGACAAAACATGAACTATCTTGGATTCAAACTGTCTGCAATGAAATAAAAGTCAAAGTCAATTTAAGAATCACTTTTTTGAATTTTGCATACTATCCTTACTTTTTCCGATTTGTTGTAGATCATATTAAAAGGGTTTAACATGAGGAGTGGACCAAATGCATTGTGGTATTGTATACATACATTGTAGGAATAATAGGATACATTATTGCAGTACAAATGACGGACTTCAAATAAGTTCAGCTCTAGCCATTTATCAATTCATCTGTGAAATTCATTTTCTCTATTATATAAAAGGGGCTCCCCATAAAGGTTTACAACACAGTCTTTATATCGCTATGATTTATCTAACAATCAGTATTTGTACCCTACATGATAAAGTGCAGTGTATGCACTTGGCTTATAGTTTTCATCCTCTTTCTCTGTACGTTTAGCATGTTTTTGCTCAGAGGTTGATGCACTTGCTGCTTCCCGAGCAGCTCTTCTTTTCTCCACCCTAGCAGCCCGCTGTTTCTCTTCTTTCGTCGGCATCTTTTCGCATTAAAACTGATTAAGTCAGTTTTTGCATTGTACTTACGTTTTTCTTAATTCTTTATTTAAGCTGGCACTTAAGTGTTCAATCTGCTTCAAGAATGATTTAAGATATGAAGAGGTTGAAGAAGTGACAGCGAAAGAGGTAGGGATGAGAATGGCGCACATACGCATGAGCCGCATGGCTGCCCTGCTGGCCGCTGCCAAGAGTTGATTCTACAATAAAATAAAATAAAAATAAAAAGAGGAATAAAAATCATCACCCAGAAAGTGGACAGTAAAGGTCGCGTAGTATATGTGTACCAACTTTCAGGTCAATAGGTCAAACGGTTTGCGAGCTACAGGTGCTTTAAAATCTTGGATAGACAAACAAACAGCCACGGTAGCGTTTTACATAAGAAGATACTTTGGATACATTTCATTTGCTCCACTCCTCATTTTTCTCCGCAACGTCAATCAACGGTGGCATCCACGAGTGGCTCTTCCTTTCTCATGGTAGTTTCGGCTCCGCACTTCCATTTTGTCCTTCACTGATCTCTTCATTACTACTTAACCATTTAACAAGGAGGGCATCCTTGAGGGCTCCAATGAGGTGCAATTCTAAGGGGTGTAGGGTGGGTTAAGAAGAACAGTCCATCCGAATTTAATGACTGCTCCAGTGTGGTAATCTCAGTGACATTTTTGAGAGATGAGACTCATTCAATACTGCTATGTTTTTGACACATGTATGATGCATGACACTCCCCATTAACAGTTCATTTTATTATGCTGAATACATGATCGTGCTCTACAGTACAATTATTCCATGGACACAACCACAAAGAGCACTCACGCTAGGCATCCTGCTGCTGGTAACTCCTGCTCAGAACTTCAACCAGCTGCCCAAGGACGGCTATAAAGTTGTTATTAAAGGCAGCTGTCTCTGCCGCCTGTGCTGCCCGCTCCTCTGCCTCTGCCGCCCGCGCCCTGGCCTCGTCCTCGCGGAGCAGCTGGATGTGCCTCTCTCGCTGCTCCAGCAGCTTCTCCACAATCTCCTGGTTCTTACGCTTCACTTCTCGCAGAACCTCACAGATCTCCCGTCTTCTTTTGCCTAATAATTGAAAAATGAATAACCAGACATTTATACATGCGCACCACAGAAATCCACAAACTAAGACGCACTTAGATGTGTACCCTGAAAGCATTGCCCAATCACACAATGCCACTGTCTGCTGAATTTGTTGTAGACATCGTCCTTAAGAGGCCCAATACTTGCCTAGAATTGATCGAGGCTTTTTCTGACCGTTTGCTGGAGTAGTTGCAGTCTTCTGCAGGGGTGGCTGAGAGATGTGCTTGCTGCTAGCTTTCAAACCACTGTGCTCTTTGTCGCCTGGGCATTGCTGAGATGAGCCTGGAAAGTAAGCAGAGTGCATTTAGGACTGGGCCATTTAATACAAGAACTTGTCTTGTGATACAGTCCTTTTAGTGGCTAAGGTGATAAAAAGAACTGTCATTAAATCCTGTGGTTTGGGCTCATAACTACTGAAGCAATTTAGGAGATTTTAGTCCCAACTGAGGTTCAAAACTGTGCTGATATTCAGAAACGATTGTGAACATAAAGGGAAGTATGAAAGACTGGAGAAAGGTGCCGAGTACGTAAACACCATAGGTAAGATGTTTCTGACCTGAAAAAGAGCAACAGCACATGACCACCAACGAAAAGCTCAAAAATGACCCCAAAAGCATATGGTGTTTTTATTTTTGAGGTTTCCTAATCTACTACATGGCAGCGCTAGGTTCCAATAGACCGGTGGTTCTCAACCTTTAAACACTGGGGCCCAGTTTTATTGTTTTTTGTTCAGTGATGACACTTTATTTGCAGTAATTTTAATGTACAGTAGACTAGACAACATTCCCCTCCCCCCAATAGGACACATTAACAAATAGTAGACAATGTGGCATACTGGTTAAGGTTTTGGACTGCAAATCCCAATACTGAGACTGTGTGATCAGGAGCAAGTCACGTCACCTGCTTGTGCTTAAACTGAAAAAAAAAATAATAATGATGTAACCAATTGTATCTTAAATGAGATTAGTTTTACACCAGGAGGTCATGCAGACTCTGTGATTTACTGGCACTGCTTTACTCTGGATCAGCACTTCCCTGTTCCCTTATATGCAACGTATTCATACTGTCAGCTCAGACTAGTTCTATATATATTAATAACTTTTATCAATAAGAACAAAATGCCCGTTTGCATGCCGTACCTAACCACTTTCCTATATAAAGTGTGAATATCAGCGTGCCGAGGTAATACAACACGCACTACACATCCCAGTTATTCAGCATTCACCACAAGGAGTACACTGGCAGCTCCAGATTTTGGCGAATCGTTTAAATGCAATTACTTATATCCATTTACACACTAATAATGGCAATTATTAAATAATAATCATTATTATTAAAGAATTCCTCCCATATAAGTAACATTTCTCGGACAGCTTTCTTCCATCTCCGAAACATTTCTAGACTTCGTCCTGTTCTTACGCAACACAGTACTGAAGTATCGGTTAATGCCCGAGTCACCTAACATATAGATTACTGTAATGCTATTCTATCTGGCATCCCACAAAAACGTATCCATCGCTTACAACTTCTTCAAAATTCTGCTGCCAGGATAATAATCTGCTGTTCTAAATCCACTGAACATATTACACCGATTCTATCTCAACTTCACTGGCTCCCTGTTAACTACAGAATACAATACAAAATACTGCTCTGAACATTTAAAGCTCGCCACAACCTCACTGATCTCCTCCAGACTTAACACTCATCTCGCTCACTCAGATCCTCATCTGCAGCTCTACTTTATGTACCACACATCAGACTCAGTGCTATGGGAGCTCAAGCGTCCCTCTCATATACGTCCGCTCGATTCAATAACACATTTTAAAACTGCCCTCAAATTGCTAATTATTGCTTTTTGATTTATCATTCTCTTGTTTTAATTTTGCTAATGTTGTTTAATTCTATTGTAAGGTGACCTTGAGTGCTAAGATTATAAAACGGGATTTTCTAATGGCCAAATATAACGAAAACAATTGTTCAGCCTTACCTATGAAATGTATTCACCCGGGATCTGGTTTGGAGCGTACAGCGGTTTGTACAATCCCAAGCAGCACGTTATTCATTACTTCACTCCGCAGCAGTGCCACTCGCAATATGGCGGCGACGTTGACGTACGATGCTGCTGGTCATGCGGAGTCTAGTAATTCTATGTCTATGTGCTGACCACTCACCCCTCACTAATGACACTGAGGCCCTCATAAGGATTTCCTACCCAGTCGCTTAAAGGCAATGGGCTTCTACCATTCACATACAGGGGGAGGAACACCACCTTAATCATACTTTATTCCTACATATATACCATCTTACATACATCTCACACATCCCGGGGATTACACCAGAATTTTTCAACAACAATACGACATAATATGCATGAATAAATGGAATAAAACTATTACCATACCCGTACTGAGATTACTTTCCCCCTTTCCCATTTCGTTCTTCCTGACTATTGCGAAATCAGCTGCTTGCCGGCTTTTAGCAGACCCACGCACGTAGAATTAACACTACCCGTCAACTGACCAGGCTAGTCCGCTTAAGAAGAGGACTCTGCCAAGCCGGTAAGTTACGCCAATATCTAAGATAAAAAAAAATATCTGATATTTATCGGAATGATGTGCCAACATTAAGTGTCTTAGAGGGAATCTTCACTTTACGAACCTTTCAGCACTAAACCTGTCAACTCTTTACTGTACTTTAAGAATAAATAGCGGCTGCTGCCGGTTCTTCCGGCACCCTCACCAACAAAAGACCCGGTGACACCTTTACTACCGTCACAGTCGATTCGCACTGGATTAGTTTACAATACAGAATTCTCATCTTGCCACATAAGAACCTTACCAAAGCCCAAAGAACCAATTTTATATAATGTGATATGGACGCTATATAGCACCTGACCCGACACAGTCTCACAATGAGGCATGTGTAAAACACGAAGAACTTTTATTTTTCTTCACCTGTGGGGCATGTCCTCCCAAAAGCACTTTAAGGCAACACAAAACACTTTTCTGGCACCTCCCGACTCTGGCCATTGAGTAGTGGCTGCAGGCTCTTTTTGTAGCCCTCCCGGAAGTGCTCCAGGTGGCTTGTTAAGCTGTGCAGCTCCTCCGGGTGGTGGCCACGGAGCCCAACAGGTCTGAGTCCTGAAGTCCCACACCTGTGGCCCCGATGTAACCCAGGAGGGCTGCCACTATGCGTTCCGGGGGACGTAAAGTGCATCCCATGGCTGCCTCCCCGGATCCAGTGTTTAAGGGGCATCCCGGCCAGTCATGGGAATGAAATGGGTCTTTCCGCTTCTATGAAGAGATCTTTAATGCATGGTAGGCTGCCTAGCAGGACACCAAGAGATTAAGAAAATTTGAATTTAGCCTGTGTTATTGTATGCAGCAAGAATACCTTTTAAAATCAAAACCCTGTATTATTTCACAGATCTGTTACTATCTGCTCATTGTTATTTGCTGAAATAGAGCCTGTTAGGGGTCTAAATAAACAAAGCTTCTTTCTGGAACCTTCATGTGGAGGGGTCTTTTTGGAACCAAAATGGTTCCCCTATGGCATCACTCTGAATTGCCACTCCAGCACCTTTAATGTTAAGGCTCCAGTTGGTGGGGTGAAGTCATTTTTAATGGAGGACTTCAGTATTTTCAGTCCTAACTTTTCACAGACTGCATGTTCATCTTCTGTAGAAAAGTCCAAAGAAATAACCCCAGGTTCGATGTGTAAGGAGACAATGCCTGGTGAGTCTTCTGAATTGTTGCAAAAACATTCTAGAAGGTTTCTGGTCAAGCCTGAAGATTTTATTTTTCTTCATTTAAATGTGCCGAATAATTAACTTCGACAATTTCCAAATGTCTTTAAAGTTTGGAAGACTCCATGCTTTTTGTCTTTTACAGTGGGATGCAAAAGTTTGGGCAACCTTGTTAATAGTCATTATTTTCCTGTATAAATCGTTGGTTGTTACGATAAAAAAATGTCAGTTAAATATATCATATAGGAGACACACACAGTGATATTTGATAAGTAAAATGAGGTTTATTGGATTTACAGAAAGTGTGCAATAATTGTTCAAACAAAATCAGGCAGAGCTGTTTAGAGGCTGTAATTTCTGCAAAAGGCGGATCTACTAAATATTGATTTCATTTCTTTTTTGTGGTGCCCAAATTTATGCACCTGCCTGATTTTGTTTGAACAATTTTTGCACACTTTCTGTAAATCCAATAAACCTCATTTTACTTATCAAATATCACTGTGTGTGTCTCCTATATGATATATTTAACTGACATTTTTTATCGTAACAACCAATGGTTTATACAGGACAATAATGACTATTAACAAGGTTGCCCAAACTTTTGCATCCCACTGTAGTACCACACAGCAGATAACACTTGAACAGCTGGTGCTCTCTACTCTTCACGGTAAAAGTGAACCTATAACCTCAGAACATCTGGGTTGTATGGTCTTTTTTAACATTCTTGTTTGTTTCTGGGTTGATGAGATGAATCTTGTGAGGTTTATAAGGAACTGGAAGGCGCCAGAGAAGATGATTCTACAGGACATTTGAGGAACTTGTGCATGATGGCTTCCTTATATTGAGAAAAGAATGTTAAGGATAGAGCTGCCAGGCAAGAGGAAAACAGGAAGGCCTAAGAGAAGGTTTATGGATGTGGTGATAGAGAACATGAAGGTGATGGGTATGACAGAGAAAGATGGACAGGACAGGAAGATATGGAAGAAGCTGATCCACTGTGGCAATCCCTAACAGGAGAAGCTGAATAAAAATGAAGAAGTACACAATGGCTTCCTTAATCAAGTGTGTGGTGTATAACAGGTTGTCATCTGCTGGTAACTGGACTTGCAGCAGCCATTTCATTTCCCCAATGCAGGAGTAAATTGTCCCTTTCAATGGGTTCAGAGCTGAAATTTGCAATCAGTATCCCCCTAAACTATTAAAACAATGATCATTTGTTATTATTGTTATTATTAATAAACTGAAACTGACAACCCATCTGTACTCTCAAAATTGCTGGTTCTTTAATGGCATGTTATGGTTCCTTACTGGGTTGTGTGGTTCCTCATGGAGCCATTACTTGACAAAGCACTATTTCATTCTGGATTTTTTTTTTTTTTTTGCAAGTGAATTTGGTTGTTTGTGCTTTGAAAAACTTCCTAATATGGAGAAAAAAACATAATGAAGATTATTATGACTAATAACAATGAATATATGCAATGATATTAAAATGTTAACTGTAGAAATGAACATTATTCCAAACCTTAGCAGTAATATACAGGGTGATTCAAAAAGATGCATCCAGTTTCAAAATTATTTATTTCATATGTAAATCATTACAGAACAAGAACAGTAAATTGTAAATGATTTAGGTGAGCATAAGGTTTATTATGTAATTTTACAAGTACTCAATATGACCTCCTCCAGCTGTACGGACAACGTCAATGCGATAGTCAAACTCATCCCATACTTGACTGAGCATGTCGGGTGTCACTGTACTCCTCCGATGCAATTTCGGAGATCATCCAGTGTTACTGGGAGTGGTGGCACATAAGCAGAATCCTTAACGTACCCTCACAAAACAAATGCCACACGGCATAAGATTTGATGATCTTGGGGGTCAGAAGTGGAGTGCCAAATCATGGAGAATATAAAAATGGAGAACACAGAATGCTTTCTGCTCAGGGGTCGCCATGTCCCTGTAGACTGAAGGGAGCCATCTTCCGGTGACAGTCAGAAACTCTATGACCCCCTCTTTCAGTTGGTATGTAATTGGTTCCTAGGCACCTCATGGTTGTAAAAATATGGCACTTTAAAATCAGATGAATCTTTTTGAATCACCCTGTATTAATATAAATGCTATGACCACATACTCATGGACACACAATCATTTCAGTTTGCAATCAATCTGAAAATGTAGCATCCTATAGAGCAGTGCTTCCCAAACTCAATTCTGGGGACCCACTGTGGCTGCAGGTTTTTGTTCCAACCAGCTTCTGTTTTTCACTGGACTTTTAGCCTAATTAACTGAGTCATTACCTCCCAGTTTTTGTGTTTTGGAGTTTATGTAGAAATTGCAAACTAAGTTTGGTAGATTTTTATTAAAATGTAATAAGCAGTGATATGGGGAATTTTTTTTTAAGTCATGAACTGTATTTTCAACCTAATTTTCATTCAGCTTTTCCCGGTGTTCTGGTTATTGAATTGAATATTTACTAATTAGCGAGTCTAACACTGAAGTTGTTGCTGCTTCCAGGGTGTCTGCTCTGCTTGTTGTTAATTTTCGCTATTAGGGTTAAATGAAGGGAGCAAACTACACAGGAAAAAGGGAAAAATAATAGGAAAAAATGAAAGAAGAGTTAAGCATTTATAGCTTTAGAAAAAAAAAAAAATTTAAATGTCTTATAATAAATGTAAAAAACATTCTGTTGTGTTTTTATGAATGCACAATAAGAGAAGAGGGAAAAGACCAGCTAATTAAATGAGCTCAGTTGTTATCTATTATAATCACCAAACGGGACTGCAGCCACAGTGGGTCCCCAGGACCGAGTTTGGGAACCCCTGCTGTAGACCAATAAACTTGAAAGAAAAAAACAGCCACAGTTAACTGTAATTCCAGTCAAAGGAAACGTCCAATTAAATCAGAAAGAGTTATAATCCTACCAGTGAGACACTGAAATAAGTTCACTAATTCTCTGGTAAAAAAAATCACTGAACAAAGTTTGGCAAAGTGACAGTTCTAAAAGGAAGAGGGATTGTGAGAAGCAGGTTGTGACCTGTGGAGGACACTCACAATGACAGCACACAAAAAGGTCTGCGAACAAGCGGCTTAAAGTCTTAGCCTTGTACAAGCTGGGATGTCTGCAGGGGTTGATGGCGATACATGTATCCAAAGAAATTTAGGGCTGCCTTTCTAAGCTTTTTATTGCACCCACGCTACAAACACAGACTCCGCGCTACAAACACAGACTCCGCGTGGTTGTGGAGGGGAGATTTGCTTGCATATTTGCAGAGGGCAGCATTGTGCCCATAAAACTCTGCCTTATGTGAAAACATACAATAATACTTCAAGCACATTTATAGCAGCAAGACACTGGTAATAAAGAGGCAGAAAATTGATAAATCTTAATTGCATATATTGCTAACTGCATAAATAATGTGTGATATTGTTATAACAATGCCTTTCCCGTGGTTTCTTCCATTTTTTCCCTACTGGGTTTTTTTTGGGAGTTGTTCCTTGTCTTCTTAGAGAGTCAAGGCTGGGAGGCTGTCAAGAGGCAGGGCCTGTTAAAGCCCATTGCGGCACTTCTTGTGTGATTCTGGGCTATACAAAAATAAATTGTATTGTATTATATTTATATACACACACACACACACACACACGCACACTGGTGGAATCCCATTGTACTGAAATTCATGGGAGTATAAAAAAATATTTCGTTATAACGAATTCAGGGAAAATATGTATACTATTTTGACCGGGGTCACTGGTGATTCACCATCTCTAACAACAGTGGCACAAGGTTAACAGTAAACCAAGGGCAAAGCATTTGGTTGTCCTCTGAAGGATCAGGGCTACCACGTAAAAGGCTTGTTGCATAATGTTTAGAACATTTATCATCGGTCTTTGGCCTTGCTCTTTTCTGGTCTGCCACAGCGATGATTCCAAGCCACTGATGTTCTTCTAATCTGAAGATGGGAGATAAAGCAGGATGCTTGGCGGTGTCGCAGCAGCCATCTTGTGTGCTTGAGTATTGAAGTAAAAACTCCTGTTTTGAATGAAGTCTTGAGACTGTATCTGTCTTCTCTAGTAATAAAGTATCTGTATTTTCCATTTATAACTGTTTTATTCATCACAAAGAAAACTTTGAGAAGTGCTATGACACTCAAACAGGACAGTATCCGCACATGACACTACTACTCATGCAGTCGCTCGGCGTAGCAATGACTCAGAATTTGGCTATGGATATGATGTCGCACTTACACTTATTCAGAGCCTTGCAGAGACTGGACATTTCATAACAGACTGTTTCTTTCTTTTAGTCTAACAAGGAAAAGGCAACCTGTTGCCGGGTTTCCAAGACTCTGCCAAAGTATAGGCATGGTATTAAGTATTTTTGCATTGCATTATTATCTGACAGTGGCCATTTTTGGTCGAAAAAACATTATACTGAAATTTACATTTTGTTAAAATGAAATCCATTAAACATGATGTGTATGAACGTTTGCCTGGGCCAACAAAAAGTGTTTGTTATTCTGAAAATGTTATTACTTTAGTATTCGCTATAACAGGATTTGACCTGTGAGTGTGTGGATATCATTGGTTAACACTTGTGTCAAACATGTAATGGTTATTAAAAGATATTAAACTATAAAGCAAATTTAATGTGATGAAATCACATTCATATGTCTTAAAATATAATAAAAAGATTCTAAATGCATTACAAGATGTATACTCGGTAAAAAGGGGGACAGATGTCATTTACTTCACAACACATGAAGGATTTTTGTTAATTAAGTAGTATTACTGACACATCAGTAGTATTCAGTGTTTAAACAGGTAATCATCTTCAGTTTAGCACACTCACCGAAACCTGTCAATCCACAATTGTACAGGAAGAATATGTAGACCCCATACAGGCCCTGGCGCTGAGAGGCAGGAACAACAGCTCTGCACTCTGCCAAAGTTCAAAAATCTGTACTAAACTTATTAAATTTATACCTGAGTAAAACTGAAAATATACCTATAATGCCTGCTCAGTTTTTGTCACTTGATTGCATGGTAGACGGCTGGCTAATCTCTCCATCATTAGCTGTTACTAGATGGTGGGTGCACAATGTTACCCACAGCAGAAGGCAATACCTTCGTGAAATAACAAAATAGTTTTTTTTTGGTTGAGTGGTGAGAAAAAAGCATCCATAGACAGCATCACACAGGTGTAACTTAAATAAAAGAAAAAAGAATGTGAATGTATTTGGAAATCAACAACAATCTACCCTGCAGCTAAATCATGGGATTATTTTTTACGCTAACTCTTACCTTCTCCAGAATGACTTTGAGACAATGTCTTCTCAGTCCTCTTTGAGTCAAAGAGTTCACATTTCACAAGGACTGCTTGCTTCTGAAAAGAACGGCCCGCATCTTGAGTGGCAGCTAACCGAGTAATCTCTCCGTGGTGAGCAACCGGCTCCGATTTAAGAGTTTCATTTTTGACACTGTTTACATTTTCATGTCCTCTCGTGTCAGTGCACATGGAATGATGCTCATGATCCTCTTTAATTTTCACAGCCTCCCATTCACAATCCTCCTCCTTAATGCAGACACTCTCCTGTCCATGGTGGATCGACTCCCAGACACTGTCCTCTTCCTTAATTTGAACACTATCTTTCTCCATGTTGCACATGAAATGGGGGGCCATGTCCACTGAGAAAGACTCCCTTTCCTCGTTACTGTCTTCTGAGACTCCCTCCTCCAATTTATAGCTCTTCTCTAGAGGCCCATGGAGCTTCTGCAACATCTCCATGTTCAGTGTTACTCGAATAGGTCGATTCCTCTTTTTCTCTGTCAAAGAAACAGCATAATCAAAACACACATAAAAAGAGAAGTAAACAAATATAATTTTTATTTTTTGTCAAACCCCCAATCATAACAGTTTCAGGAACGACATTTCTCATTAAAAAAACTAAAGTGACATTGAAAACTTAGAATGTAGCATTATAAGAACAATCACAAGATGTAGAAGCTCAACTTAACATGCATCAGTTTCGTGTTTCTTTCACAATTACAGATCCTGGCCTGGTCCACATCTTCCTTTGCCCCATTCCCAGATTCCCCCACTGCACTTGCAAATTGGCTTACGCTGACAAAAGGTTAAGAGGGGGATCAGGGCTGGACCTTGATGATCAGCCTATCAGAAGTGACCCAGTATTGACCACTATGGGATTAAACAGACGCAGAAGTGCACAAAGACATCAAACATGCTGACTCTGAAGACAATCTGTGCAGTGCAAGTACAGCAGCAATAGTATAATGCGACAACAAGGAGGTAAAACAATAGCATTAAAACAGCAAAGGTTCCACCCATTGACCTTGATTGACAAGTGATGACACCAACCCGGAACGAGGCATTCTTAAATAAAAAGTGCAGGCATTAAAAGAGCCATTTAGAAATGTGCTGTTCAGAAAAGTCACATTGTGAAGTAAAAATGATCTTTAAAAATAAGACCATTTTGAAACAAAATTCATAATCATAATAAAACAGCATTTTTGAATTTCATAATAAATAGAAATACTTTTATTTAATTATGCATTTTGTTTTCCATAGTTTATTGAGCCATGTGTATATATTTTTGTACTTTTGCAGTTTTATATTGCCATAAATGGTATTCCATACTAATGACTTGTATATGTGGAATTAATAAATTATTTCAGGGGCATACATTAACTTTAAAGTGTCACTCCATTCTGTAAAATTCTCAGATATTCTTTGTACTATATTTACATTGATGGGCTGCATGATGGTGCAGTGGTTAGGGTTCAGATCTTAGCCAGCCCCCCGTTTGTGTAAAGTTTGCCTGTTATCCCCATGCCTGGAAGGGTTTTGTCCCATGAATACTGGTTCTGTAATGACACTTTACTGGGTTGTGCATGTCCTTGTAGAATCATTTCTTGACAAAGAGCCGTTTCATTCTGTAAATGGTCCTTTGCCTATGAAGTTGGTCCCTTGTGCTTTGCAAAGTTTCCTAATATGCAGACACAACAGAAATATTCACTGCATAGTATGCTACCTAGCAAAAAAGCTCAGGAAAACCTGAACATGACCTGTGTTACTGAATGCAGCAAGAATTGTTTTTTTTTAATTCAGGAAGCCACTGGTATTTCACAAATATGTGGCCACCTGTACATGGTTATTTATGGAACCCGTTGGTTCTAAATAAATAAATAAAGATTCTTATTGAAACCTTTTTAGTTTTTTGGAACCATGAACAGTTCCCCAAAGATGTTGAATTTTTAAGAGTGTATCTTGTCTCCCATATCCAATAATGCTGGTGTTTGCGTTTGTGTACTCTGTCCAGGAGAAGTTGCGACGACGGGCACATGGAGTGAAGGTGCTAACTCCACAAATCGGGGTAGCAGTGCTACGTACTGCGCCACCACGCTGCTCCAACATTCTAATTTTTTGAGTTAATCAGTTAGATCAGTGGTTCCCAAACTCGGTCCTGGGGACCCACTGTGGCTGCTGGTTTTTGTTCCAACCAACATCCGTTTTTCATTGGACTCTTAGCCTAATTAAGTGTGTCGTTATTTCCCAGTTTCTGTGTTTTGGAATCCATGTAGAAATTACAAAACTAAGGTTGGTAGATTTTTTTATTAAAATGGACTAAGCGGTTTTATGGGGAATATGTAATTTTTTAAAGTTGTTAACAGTATTTTCAACCTAATTTTCATTCCGCTTTTCCAGGTGCTCTGGTTATTTAATTGATTATTTACTAATTAGTGGGTCATTGCAGCTTTCATCATCCCAGGTGTCTGCTATGCTGGTTGTTAATTGTCACCATTAGGGTTAAAAGAAGGGAACAAACTACACAGGAAAATGGGAAAAAATAGGAAAACAACAATAGAGAGTTAAGCATTTATAGCTTTAGAAAAAAATAGGAATATTTCTAAGTGTCTTATAAATGTAAAAACCATACTGTTGTGTTTTTCTGAATTCAGAATAAGAGAAGAATAAAAAAAAGACCAGCTAATTAAATGAGATCAGTTGTAATCGATAATTATCACTGATTATGAATCTGGTGGGAACAAAAACCTGCAGCCACAGTGGGTCCCCAGGACCGAGTTTGGGAACCACTGAGTTAGACTTTAAACCCAGGTCACGCGCGGAGAATGAACTCGCGGAAAATCGGTGCCCGTTACTATGAACCGTCACGAGCTTAATATACCCGCCTGGACTGGGGGAATGCACACTCGGTAACAAACATTCCAGATAGACGTCTGGATACGACTTAAACTTAAAACGGGACTGGCCGTGGCGAAAAAAAAAAACCGAGCCGTCATCTCAGAATCCATATAGCGGCACGAACACATAGGACCCGAGGGACGCTCCATCGCGCAGCCAGAATGAGACTTAGTTTCTCATACCTGTCGGTTTGGAATCATTATAGACAGTGCAGCCATGCTGTAAACCTGATAATTATTCTATAAGAAAATGTACATTCTCAAAATGTGCAAATCAAATGCCGATCACATACCTGTCCTTTTCTCTTGCTCTATTTAGGGGATGCGTCACCCCCTACAGACGCACGCCCATCTCAAAAGGCAGGCCTCAACGCATAGTCCATAACAGCTGAGGCATGCCAATTGACCAGCTCGACCCAGTTCGCCACTCGATTCCTTCTTGATTTGTGCCTTGACTTCAAGTTTAACGTTCATGCAGACGATTCAAGTTTCCGTCGCTCTTCGTGACGTCACACCCCTTGAAGTGGAGGGGTTGGGACCAAGCGGGATAAGATACGGCACTTTAATTCTGTTCTGTTCTTTCCATTAGTTTGCTATCCTGATTATTTAATTGTACGGCTGCACTGATCCCAATCCGGATGGTTCGTCGTGTAGTGGGTGCGGAAACGTGTTGTAGTCAGCGCATGCTCCCAACCTCTCTCTCTTATTCAATTTCGCTTATAACAGCCTCGTGAACAAGGCAGGAATCAGAGCCTTGTATCCAGTGGCGTAGCTAGGAGGTGGCGGCAGATTTTTGGGGGAGCCATTATTGGCCAAAAGGCTCAGCAGAATTCGTGTGTAAGCAGCAAGGGTCGAAAAAAAATATCACTCATGGATGAAAAAAAAAGTCACATTTTCTGATTTTTATCCATAAATGCTTCAAAAATAATTTTCAGACTGTCCTTCTGTGACGGCATCAGACACAGCAGCTGAAATTTATGAGGCAATGACAAAAATGAACAAAAACATTACACCGATCATAAGTTCTAGGAAGGTAAACAACTAATTTATAATTTCGTTCCGTTATCAATTCGAATGCGTTCTTACTCTGTGCAGAAAACATCCCCACCTATCACTTGTAAACTCCACTGGTTCTGGTTTTCGCAGCGTAATTATATTAAATTAATAATTAGAACACGGCTTATTAGTGCGTCTGTACTATATTCTTGTCTAGGTGATGCTTATAAATAATATGTGAAAATTTACAGTATTGCTATTTCTCTATATATGAATAAATTTATACAAAATGTATCTTAATTTTTCTCTATTTTCTATTTAAATAGGTTAAACAGGGGTCAGGAACCTATGGCTCGCGAGCCAGATGTGGCTCTTTTGATGGCTGCATCTGGCTCGCAGACAAATCTTTAATAAAAAAATAATAACGTTAAAAATATAAAACACTCTCATGTATTTCAATCCATTCATTTCCTACCGCTCATGTTCATGGTTGCAGGTGGCTGGAGCCGATCACAGCTGTCCTCCGGGACAACACCAAATTTTTATTGGATAATGCGTACCGTGCACGGGTTGTTGTGAGGTCAGGAAGTAAACTTCCCTCCTTTTAATGAAGTAGTCAGCTAACTAATTGTAGAAACCCTTTTATCGAAGAAGATGGCTAAAAGAAAAAAAGATGAGGAGTATCGTACTTTCCAGCAGGAATGGACAGAGGAATTCACCTTTGTGGAGAGAGCAGGTTCTGCAGTGTGTCTAATATGCAATGATAAAATTGTATGTCTGAGCGAAATCCGGACTTTTCTTGAAATTAAAAACGTCGTGCATCCTGAGTTAGCTAACACTGAGTGGCTCCTGAAGTTCTGCTATCTCGTGGACATGACTGAACATCTGAACCAGCTCAATGTGAAAATGCAAGGCGTTGGAAATACAGTCTTATCCCTTCAACAAGCAGTGTTTGCATTTGAAAACAAGCTAGAACTCTTCATCGCCGACATTGAAACAGGTCGTTTACTACACTTTGAAAAACTGGGAGAGTTTTTAAAGATGCATGCACAGCAAGTGACCCTGCTCAACATCTTGATCTTCAGCAGCTAGCGGGCTTCACATCTAATCTCCTGAAGTCATTCAAAGGCGCTTTGGAGAATTTCGTGAGCGCACTCGTCTTTTTAAGTTCATCACCTATCCACACGAGTGTGCTGTGGACAGCGCTGACCTGAGTTACAGGCCTCAGACATGTGGGTGAATAAGTTCAAGTCACCGAATAAAGATTTGGAAAGACTTGCACGACAGCAAGCAGAGTTGGCGAGCAAACACAAGTGGGGAGAAATTAAAAAACTTCAACCCGTGGACCAGCTGATTGTCAAAACTTGGAACGCGCTTCCCGTCACATAACACCCACTGCAGCGAGTGAGTATTGCTGTACTGACAATGTTTGGCTCTACGTGTGCATGTGAACAGACTTTCTCACATCTAAAAAACATTAAGACCAACCTACGATCACGTTTAACGGATGGAAGTTTCAACGCCTGCATGATGCTTAACCTCACCACGTATCAAGCAGACTACAACGCCATCAGCAAAACCATGCAGCACTAGAAGCCGCATTAATGGTAAGAAGTACTTTTTTCATCATTGGTTAGCAACAGCATAACAACGTTATTAAAAAGAATTCAGAGACTTATTGTACTTTAAAAGTGTTGGTCTTACATAAAATGCACACATTTACTTGTATTTAGTTTTAAAAATATGGTATGGCTCTCACGGAATTACATTTTAAAATATGTGGCGTTCATGGCTCTCTCAGCCAAAAAGGTTCCCGACCCCTGAGTTAACATATTAACATATATTGAAGCAGCGCCCCGCCCCGAGCGGTACAAACTCGTGCTACGCCACTGCTTGTATCTGTTAGGAAATGCCCTTTGTGTTATATCCGTTTTTGCCAAAAGTAAATACATTTAACCGCATAATATACAAATTGTGACACTATGTTAATATATCGCACAGAATTTAATATATAAAACAATAAGCCCGTAAAGAACTGCACTAATACACTGTAGTTGTGTATTTTTTTAAAGTATGCTTAATTTAGGTTTGATAAAAGTATTGTAGCGATCCGGCTATATAAGTACAGTCATCAGGGTCTATTCGTGTTTATTTTGCTTAACTCGGTCCTGTACAATCGAAGCACTATCGTTGGCTCCGCTATTTTGAGTTACGGAACAAACCTATATACAAAACTTTCAGCGCTTGTCAAAGCACTATAGCTTTTCCCGTCACACTGCTTTACGTATCCCGTCCAGTTCACTTGTCACTACCATCTGTCCACTTTTGGCTCCTCCCTCCTAATTCTCTCACCTTGCACTTCTGCCCCCACTTAGAAGGTGTGTCCGCCCCTACTTAGGTGTGTCCGCCCCTTACAATTAGAAACCTCACCTCCCAGTCCTCCCATTCAGGTTAGAAAGTGACTGCCTGCACGTCACAGTATTTAGATATCTGGGAGAGACAGCAATCGGAGACTGTGTTTAAGTAATTGAACTAGGAAAGAAAATCTGTGCGCTGAACAGTTCTTTTGGTGACTGGTAACGTTTCCAGTAAAAACCGAAGGAGATGGTTGTCTGGGTGAGTGTAGTCTTTCCTTATTTTCCCAGTTCTTTTTCTGACCCGTGATGCATACAGGACTTCAGTGGAGTCCAGTTTAAAGCCTACAATCTTTTCTGCTGTCTGCATAACACGCTGCATTTTATATTTTGAATGAGCTGATGCTTTGCATGCCAGACTGTTATGGGGAAAGAGAGGATGCTTTCTTTCAATGACTGCTCTGTAACACTGGACTAGCACTGATTGGGACATGCTAATCTTTTTAAGTTGATGAAGAAAAATCATCTGCTGCTTAGCTTTTTGATAAGACCTGTTACCCTTTCATCTCAGTTCAGACTGTGAGTGATAGTTGTGCCAAGAAATAATTCCACCCTGTTACTATAGTGACATAATTTAAACTAAATATGAGGAGTTTCTCCTAAAGTCCAGCATAATTTTTACTGTTTTCAGGGAATTCAAGTTAAAATTGTTGAGGGTGCACCAACTGGCCAACCATCCCCATCTGTGATTAGGCCAACCAGGATGGTGTCATTACTAAATTTCAATAGGTCAATGGAGATGCGGTCATTGGTGTAGACAGAAGAGTACACTAAACACAGTCCTCAGGTCAGAGACCCTAACTGAAATTCTCTCATCTTTAGTGTCTAAAATGTATTACTTAAAAAGTCAGAGATCCAGAGACCTATGGCATAGTCAAGGCTCAGACTGGGAGGTTTTCTATGAAAAAGCTCCAATTGTGTTAAATGAACTGAAATCCACAAACATGATCCTCATAAAATTAACTGGGGAGTCTATGTGCTGCAAGATGTAGTGGAGGGCTATGTTCTTCCTTAACTGGCCTGTTGGCACAGTAAGCAAACTGTCAACTGGATGTTCAAGAATTCAATATTCAGATGTCTTCATTATTATCAAGGTCAGCGCCACTGGCCTGTAATCATTAAGATAGGACATGATTTGTTTCTTTTGCATGGGCATGACGATTCTTTGAAACAGACAGGGACTTTGCTTTGAGTCAAAGAATGAGCCACCATGTCTTTAAACACAGGTACTATGAGCAGTACATGTTTCAGTAAGGAGGATTATAGGAGATTGAGGTTGTCTGGACCAGGAGCTTTATGATATTTCTGTCTCTGGACAGGGCGCACACATGTAAACAGTCACTTTAAATCATTCCCGGTCTTTATAGTTCGTAAGTTCTCCCTTTGTTAAAGTAGGTGCTTCAGCATCTTTTGACATCCAAAAGATGTGCATGGTAGGGTGATGAGCGAACTTGAATGCGCGTGTGCGTGACGGCACTGCATTCTATATGGCTTCGGATCATTGATCATGAAATGAACTTGTGGATTTGAGAATGGAAGAATTAATATATTAAAAATGCTTCAAATGTAGACCTGGGTTCTCTTCCCCGGTCCTCCCTGTGTCTGCGTGGGTTTCATCCGGGTGCTCCACTTTCCTCCCACAGTCCAAAGACATGCAGGTTAGGTACATTGGCGATCCTAAATTGTCCCTAGTGTGTGTGTGTGTGTATGCCCCGCAATGGGCTGGCGCCTTGCCCGGGGCTTGTTCCTGCCTTGTGCCCTGTGTTGGCTGGGATTAGCTCCAGCAGACCCCCGTGACACTGTGTTAGGATATAGCGGGTTGGATAATGGATGGATGTTTCAAATGTGCAATACTATTTAAAATTATGAAATTAAGTGTTTTTTTTCTTCATAATAACACAAATAACATATCACAGATTTGACCGATGACAAAATCGACGGTCTCAATTCAGACTCGTTTTCCAGTTATTATTCCATCTAGCCATGATCGAACCCTGTTTACCAGCTTACAGTACTGAACTTCAGACTCGCATGCAGCTCCAGAGCCATCTCTTTTTTTTTTACTGTTGTTTGTTATATTTCAAAATGGTTATCATTTAATAAAGTGCGTGAGAATTCATAAAACAATATTATAAAAAAATCTGCTGTTAGAACTTTTCTTCTATTGGCTGTCATTTGAGTCGATTCAACACCGTCATAGTAAATTGAAGTCTCGCGTTTCTAAGAGACAAAACGGCCGGACACTGAACTTCATTTCCCAGCAGCAACGTGCGCACATTTAATATATGATTGGCTGAAGTCGAAAATGATATTAACGCCCATTTTACAGCAATATCTACTTGATCCACTTTGACTGGCGTTTGTTTATCTATTTATTTATTTTTATTAATTTTAGGGATATTGGTATACTACATATTGAATTTCTACATTGATAATCACTTGTCTTTTACTGTTTTGTACTTTGTCAGTTTGCACTTATTGTTCTTTGTTGATCATCATACATCTACCATACAGACTTAAAAATAAAGATGCCAGAGTGGTTCTTCAGAACGATGCCAAAAGGGAACAATTTTTGGATTCCAAAAGACCCATCTACAAGAAGGT
Organism: Polypterus senegalus; assembly: GCF_016835505.1. Classification (NCBI taxonomy): domain Eukaryota; kingdom Metazoa; phylum Chordata; class Cladistia; order Polypteriformes; family Polypteridae; genus Polypterus; species Polypterus senegalus. Next base: position 151,191,836 of record NC_053161.1, read on the forward strand.
ACCAGATAAGATTATATATGATACTGTACATATACATTATATATAAAACAAAACTACTATATAGTTAATACAGTTATCTGTCTGCCTATTATATAGTGCCTTTCCTGTTAATATCTGTTGTACAGTGCCTTCTCTGTCTGTCTATATAGTGTATTTCAAATCTATCTGTACTCTCACTGCCTGCTTGTCTTGTCTGTCTGCTATTATACAGTGAATTCCCTGTCTGCGCATTATATAAGTGCCTTCCCTATCTATTCATTTATCTAGTGCCTTTCACATGTGAATGTACTCTTACTGCCTGCTTGCCTTTCTGCAGCATCAGTCATATAGTGCCTTTCACATCTATCTAGCTATTTATTATATAGTGCCTTTCACGTCTATTTATCTGTATGTCTGTCTATTTTTTTCTCCTGACAGTTTTATATCTTCTGTTACACAGTGCCTTCCCAGTTTATCTGTCTACTGACTTCTCTGTCTGTGTATTATTCAGTGCTGCCTGACAGTGAATGTCTTACATAACTTAAAAATAAGAACAGTTATAAGGGCACTTGTTCATGTTAATTGTAGTCACAATTTTTAAATATTTTAAAAAGAGCATCCCACATTTATTATACATCTGCATGTACTCTCACTATCTGCTTGCCTTCCTAAAAATATCTGTTGATTAATAAAAATTCTGTACTATTTTTCAGTTAGTAGTGCTTTCTCTGTCTGTCTTTTATACAGTGAACTCCCTGTATATCTATATAGTAATAGTAATTTTATTATTATATAGCAGCTTCCCTATCTGCCAATCATATAGTGCCTGTCCTTCCTATCTATTTATCTATCCCCTTAGCTGTTTTTTATATCTATTATACAGTGCCTTCCCTGTTTATTTATATATCTATTGACTTCCCTATCTGTCTGTCTATTATGCAGTGCTCTGTCTGTCTATGTCTTATGGATTTTAAAAATAACAGTTATAAACACACCTGTTCATGTTAATTGCAGTCTCAATTGTTAAAAATATTTTAAAAGGAGCATCCCACATGAAAATACAACGATCTGACTGACAGTGCATACCACTTTATATGGTTAAAAAGAAAAAAAAAATAACTCGGGTCTCTGAGGAGCAACAGGCCTGCTGTGCACTGATTGGCTGAGCAGTCTGTGTCAACTATCCGCGATTGGCCCCCACGCGGTAAAGTTAAAAGTTAAAGTTAACCTGAAATAATAAACTGACTGCAGCTCTGTGAGAAAAGGTTTATGTAGTTGTTAGTGACCTGGTGAACTGATGACTGGAGATGGTACTAAAGTGAAAATTCTTTACACTATAATGAAATATTTTGGTGCTGTATAAATGTAAAATTTGATTTTGTCTCTGTTAGACATTACATTTCTGATAGTTTGTTTTATTGCACTGATTTTGTTCAGTGTTTATTAGAACGCTGGGGGGTGCCGGCAGGTGTGTTTGCCCAGGGCACCAGACAGGCTAGGACCGCTCCTGGCTACATGGATAGGTTTAGAAAGCTTTGTTGGACTGAGTGGCCTGTTCTTGTCTAAATTTTTGTAATGTTTTCTAAATTTCTAAAAATCAAGGTATTGGTCATAAAACCTCAGGAATCAGAAGGTCTATACTGACATCTGTAATGGAGAAGATGCTGTGGAGAGGTTGAGCAGCTTTTTATTTCTTCAGTAAGCACAATGGGCACAATATGGTTCATTTTTTGTCAAGATGGCTCACCAACACTTCAACTTCCGCAGACATCTGAAAACAGCTTGCATTTCTAGATCTTTTATTCTGAAAGCCTTCAGGTGCACAAAGTAGTCTACCTTCAGAGCTCAACTCCAGAATGTAAAGCACTGTAGAGGGTGGTGAATGTGGTGCAGAATTTGACCAGCACCCAGCCGCTTTCTGTTCAGGACATACACAACACTCACTGTCTTAGAAAGGCAAGCAAAATTATTAAGGACCTCAGCCATCCTGCACAGTCCCCTTTACCTCTTCTCTAAGGACCACTGGCACACTAGCAGATTCAAGGACAGTTTCTAAGGTCATTGAACATCCAGCCATAATGACACAATACTGTATGTATAGTTGTATATAATGTAAAAGAGATAAGAGGAGACAGCATAAAGGTTTGGGGTTCGCCAGCCCCGTATATTGTGCAGAAATCAGATATTTTAAATGGGTCAAAATCATAAACAAAACAGTTCATAACGCGACGCCGAACCATGGCGTCCGCGGCCATTTTACTGGGGAGGAGCCGGAAGTGGAGGAATGCTGCGAAGGACCGTGAGGGAGGATGGGATTGGTGATGTCAGGGCAAGATGGCGGAGGAAGGGCGGAAGTGCCGCACTGCGGTCAAAACCCGGCTTATGACGGAGGAAGGTCCTTTTTCCTATGAGAAAGCAGAGGGAGAAAGTTAGTACCCCACCATTCCCTGCCGGCGAATATGTTCCCAGGTGCGTTCGAATCCGTCCGCGGCCTCCTACTCGCGCGTGCGTGACAATAGTTATAATTTGTTGCACTATATGTATAATGCTTTGTATTTGTTTTCCTACTGAATTTCAGCTACTGTTTTGAGGAGACATGGAAGTGAAAATTTCACTTTACTATGTATACACGATAAGTCTGAACTTGTAACAGTGCTGGGAACATGGACTTAAAGTGCATTCTCGGACAAGAAAAGAAAGTCAACCCTAGGCAGAGTAAATTCTTGCCATCTTACAAGTCAATAGATGCTTCCTGTCTGAGATGCAGAGAAGCTCCCATCTTCCTTAACTACATGACCTCTAGTTATGTTCTGCCTGTCCACAATTTCCAGGCAGTGCCTAGATCACTCTAAAAAGCCTTTTAATGCTCATTTTTGGAATGGCACACTAGAAATAATCAATCTATTAAGGATGTGAAAGCTGTCACTTACTCTGTATCATTTTGCTCATTTTGAAAAATGCAAAACCACCTACACTTGGAAAAGGAGGGTGAATTAAAGTGACGTTAGGAGGGTTAATTGAAAACATTGGAGTTCCCTTAGTGGCATTCTTAATTCGGATAGCCTGTGGTAATCAGTGAAGATGGATTATTAAGATGGTGTGGTGGATCTGAGGCTAAGGATCTGCGCTGATGTCTGGAAGGTTGCCAGTTCAAATCTCATTACTACTAAAAAGGATTCTACTCTGCTGGGCCCTTGAGCATGGCCCTTAACCTGCACTTGCTCCGGAGGTGCCCTACAATGGCTGATCCTATGCTCTGATCCCAAGGGGTATGCAAAAAATATCAAATTCCTAATACAAGAAATAACTTCTATAACCTAAATTGTTACAGTTCAAGCTTGGTCTATTCATTTATAAATTAAATCCATTCTTCTTGTTTTAATTTGCGCGAAAAGATTAATAATTTTCTCCTTGATCTCTAGATGACAACTGAGGAAATTTTTCTCCATTGAAAGCACTGCAAGTGCATTTAGTCTTTCCAAATTCATAGTGCTTCTTAGAAAAGTTTTTATTCTTTTCAATGTTGAAAAGCAGCATTCTGCCTCAGAAAAAGAAAAAAGAATCAAATAGAATAGCTGGAAGCAGGATAATAATCTAATTCTACACTTTTATCACATTCAAGAATATGGTACACGGTTTTTAAGCACAACACACGCGGAGTAAATAAAAAAACACTACCTTCCAACAGCACGCCAGGGTCGGCACTGCAGGAGCAACAGTGCTCTCTCTCCCTCGCAGCCTGGCATGCAGCTTCCTATGTGCGCATGCGCCCAACAGCCAAACACCACACCACTGGAACTGTGGAAGCGCACAGTTCCATACAAAGATTTTTGTGTTTTTTTTCATAAACTGGTTGATGGCCACTGACATTAAGCTTAAGGATTATATATTGTACAAGTATAAAGAAAGAATTAAAGAAAAAAGGAATCATTATATTAAATGTTATCGATAATATCAAGTGTAAATAGGGTGTGCTGCAGTTCCACAGTGCCTATACACGAGCCGCCACTGAGTGTAGGGCATCTACTGTTAAATTCTGCGCCATACTTGTACATTTTTTATTTTTATACTGTATTGAGGATTTGTTCTGTTCTGTGTATGATATTGACCCCCTTCTTTTTGACACCCACTGCACGCCCAACCTACCTGGAAAGGGGTCTCTCTTTGAACTGCCTTTCCCAAGGTTTCTTCCATTTTTTTCCCTTCAAGGGTTTTTTTGGAAGTTTTTTCTTGTCTTCTTAGAGAGTCAAGGCTGGTGGGCTATCAAGAGGCAGGCCATGTTAAAGCCCATTCTTGTGTGATTTTGGGCTATACAAAAATAAACTGAATTGTAATAAATTGTATATAAATAACAAAAAAAATGTTAATCTGTAACCAAGGACACAGTCGTAAATGTTTTAGGGGTAAATTTCACAAAATTATTAGGACGTTTTTCTTTACAAGGAGAATCATAGAGGAATGGAATACGTTAACAAGTAGTATGGTAGACAGTAGGACTTTAGAAACCTTCTACTAACTTTACTACCTCAGTTTATAGTACATTCTCTTCCATTGTTGCTGTTCTTCATAATGAATGAAGTTGTTACATAAACAAGGGCACTAGAAGGATGTTGTGTGGAAGGTAGGGTCTCATTACCCTGGTTGCACTTTGGAGATGCCCAATCAGTCAATGAAACCGGCAGGAGAAAGCTGGATCAGTTGTTCTTTATTCCGCATCTTGCAAGACGTAACACACCCACAGAGACACAAACGCTGGTGGGTGTGGAAGATGAATGTTCTCTTCATTCCCTTGTACTAATTCATGTCTGAGAAGTAAGCTTTGCGAAACCATACATTATGTAAAAGCATGCTTTGCTGAGCAAACAGAAAAATATTTGTCCAAAGGACCCAAGGTCTAAGCATTTCACACATGAGTCTGCCTTATCACGTTTTCCCTTAGCTTACATCTGAACGCCATAACAAAGGGGCCAAGAAATCAAGTTGCACAAGGGGCTTTGAAGGGGCTCAAGGATTGTGTATAATAAAAGTGTCGACTGTTACATTTCATAATGATATTAAATCACACATTCTAGGGGTATAAAAACTTTGCCCCACCTAACAGATGGGGTTCAGAAGAGCCCTGACGCTGTCATGTATTTAATTGTCTGCTTTTCTGAAACTCTTCTCACCGTGACGCTGCAAAATAAAGCTGCTATATAACTGTTTTATCTTGGTAGAGTAATATATATATTTCTCTACTTTCCCTTATTGTATTATTAATATGTAGCCTTAGAATGCCTAATCTCACAGATTTACCAATGTATACACTGTAACTTAACTCCTGCTTGTCTTTTTACTATATCTAATTGCCTGAGGTTATAGATCTAGAAGGGAAGGTGGGGATAAGTTACACATAAAATATTGTATTACTGATAATATAAATAAATAATAACAAAATGCAAAGTACATTTGAATATTGGCAACCATACAACCTGATTAAATGGTGATGTGTAATTCAGGTGGCACACAGACTGCATCATTGGTGCTCAGCTTTTAGCCACATGTCTGTTCAAAATGGCTGAAGCTGTACTCTTCATTGTACTGTCATCAGTTCATGGTGTGATGGTCTTCATCAGGTGTTAACAAGAGAAAGATACTTCTACATCATCACAGGTTAGCAAGAGAAAGGTACTTCTTCATCATATGTTAGAGAGAGAGAATGTGGTTGAGCAAGCAAATTTATAGGTTTTCTGTCCAACTCCCTACAGCCAATAAGATATCGTGGTACTTGAAGGCCTCTGAGACAAGCCAAATCCAAACAGCCATACCTCAGACCAATGGGTGAAATAGAACATCTTATCTCCTGCCCCCCCAAGACCATATATTACGCTAACCTGGCTTTGTGTGGGGGATGGGAGAAAAGACTTTAGCAAAGAAATACTCATCAAACTGGTTTTAGACACATCCCCCCCAAATCCATCCATCCATCCATCCATTTTCTAACCCGCTGAATCCAAATACAGGGTCACGGGGGTCTGCTCGAGCCAATCCCAGCCAACACAGGGCACAAGGCAGGAACCAATCCTGGGCAGGGTGCCAACCCACTGCAGGACACACACAAACACACCCACACACCAAGCACACACTAGGGCCAATTTAGAATCGCCAATCCACCTAACCTGGATGTCTTTGGATTGTGGGAGGAAACCCACACAGACATGGGGAGAACATGCAAACTCCACTCAGGGAGGACCCGGGAAGCGAACCCAGGTCTCCTAACTGTGAGGCAGCAGCGCTACCACTGCGCCACCGTGCCGCCCCTCCCCCCAAATCCTGTCATAAAATTACAAACAAAAGTTGTAAATGGTTTGGGGGGGGCAAACACGAATGCCTCTCACCAAAGTAACACTAAATTACATTGCTTCACCTAAATTACAAATAAAGACATACAAAACATTTATCAAGTTATATGCAAAATCTTACATCACAACAATAACCACACCTGCTGTCTTGTCTGAAGTCTTCGTCCACAGTTTTCTGGCACCCAAACGTGGGGCAGTAGACTCCTCAAGCAGGATCGTCCAAAGGACCGTAGTGGTGGACCGATTCTGGCCGGATCGGGGAGGACCAGCACCGGTAAAAGTTAGGACTGGGCTGCCTTGGGCGTTTCCTGCGTGGGGAGTCCCTGACCTCCTCCTAGCCGATATGAGGCACGACTTGATGGGCATTTCCAGGCAGGTGGACGGAGTCACGGTGAGTAGATCGGGGGAATTCTGCTGGTTTGACTGGTGTGCCGGAAATAATAGAAGTTTAAAAAGAGTAAAGAGCATACTGTATCATTACTGTAGGGGTGTTCTCGGGACTCGCGGAACACAGTTCTTGGGACCCTCCGGAAAATAGGCACAAGTTTGAATGTTAGTGAGTCATCCCTTGTGAAGTGGAATAGAAAGGGGCGAGTGGCACGCCCCTATAAATAAATAGAGGAATAGGGGTGAATGTGGTATAGCCGGAAAATGTGTGTCTAAATATAAAGGGGGAGGTCGTGTTTTTCATTTGGCATCTAGTCATAATCTTCTTCCGACGGGTTGCTCAGGTGATGGAGGCTATACCTAAGCAATTTGACGCATACAAGGCATTTGATGAAGGGATCGAGGTAAAAACCTCCATATCTCGGACTCCACACTGAGTATTGATGTAGGATTCTGCTGAACCCAATAAACGGACACAAAGTCACCTGAGCTGAAATCCGGGAGCAGGACGACAAGTGAGACGAGGAGGAAAAAAAAGGGGGCTGAGCTGTTTTCTGTGACATCCTGCCACACAAGTCAGCAAACCGGTCAAACCTATCCCCCTATGACACCAAAAGCCTCTGTTGGAGGGATTATTTTCAGAGAATCACCAGGCTCCTAGTACACCGTCAGGATCGAAAGGTAGGTCCCCTAGAAAGTTAATAGAGAAGAAGACTGGGTTAGATTTTAAAAAGGCATGTAGGAAGTGGAATAAGCACAGTGGTAGGAACCGGAGATATGAGTGAGATACAGGAAATTAGAAAAATACTGTGCAGAAATACACAGGGTTGTTGTAATTGAGGTCCTTATCGGATGGATATGTACGTATGACAGATGGGAATTGGTTATTAAAGACCGTACGTTGGAAGCAGCACAGAAACGGAATGAGCTTTTAGCTGCCGAAGTTAAGACTAGAAAGGAAAAGGAAGAGCTGCTTATAGCTTTACAGAAAGTGCAGGCTGACTCGGGACCCCAGTCTGAATGAAGGAGGAAGAGGAGTGATAAAAAAGACCCTTTATATCCCGTGCTCTCTTCCCCAACACTTTACCGCAACCCCTTCCACCGCCTCTTTCACCCCTTGACCCAATGGCTCCTATGGTAACCGATGCCCCAGCTACTGATGATTTCTTTGATGAGCAATATCATTATGACCCCTCCTCACATACGGATCCAGATGATGAGATTGACGGCCACTTGTTAGAGCCATGGGAGGCTCTTCTAACTCACACAAAAAGCCCTCCATTTCACAACGTACTAGAAGCAAGACCCTCCGAAATAAGTCCCCTGAAAACTTTACCCCGCTTAAGTCCCCAAAACCTTTACCACCCACATTTAAATACCCTTTAATTGAGGTCCCTAATCCCTGACACGATCCCACACAACCTCCAGGAAATGATAACCCCACTACTGTAATGATACACCGTAACTGGGATATTCAAGAGCTGAAAGACGTAGTGTCCGAATTGCCTGATACTAAGGTAATCGGTGGGTTGAAGTTTGTGGAACAATTGCAGCAACTGGACGACATGTACAAACCCAGTGCGGCCGAGTGGACCCAGGTGCTATGCAGAAAGTTGGGCACCACTTGGGCTACTGTCAACCATGGGCAGCATAATGGAGTACAGTGGCTGTGGAATGAGGCATTGACTCGTGGACAAAATAATGAGGGTCCTTTCCTTGCCCAATGGGAACCCGTGAAAACTGCAATAGCTGCAAAATATAAAATGAGCACTGACTGGTCCCTTATTTCGGCTGCCAAACAAAAGAAAGATGAGACGGTAGATGAATGGGCACACCGAATTTAGGACTTGATGACAAACCATTCTGGCTTAGACAACCCAGATGACCGTGCCAAGGTAGCAGTTCCTCCTTTTGTGTCAGGACTCAGAAGTGATATCCAAAATAAGGTATGCACTTCCTGTATTGGATGGGAAAGTGCCACTTTTGATGAAGTTAAACGACATACGGAACATGCTGAACGACAGACTAAACAAAAAGAGTCAGATACTCAGACCAAGTTAATCGCGGCACAAATGAATTATTATGCAGGTGGAGCCGCCTCAGGCAGGGGTCGAGGACGTGGAGGATGTGGATTTTTCCCACGGGCGAGGCCAGGGGAGAGGTCGCGGATTTTTGCTTCCTAATCCGAATTGTTTGTCTGCTCAGCTGCCTCTCCCCTCAGATCAAGCACCTACATCTTATGTCTGTTACGGGTGCGGTGAGATGGGACACTTTCGCCGCAATTGCCCACATAAGCTTCCTCCCCTGCCTCCTTTACCTGAACCTGAGGATATTGCTTGGTCCTAGGAATTCGCAGGGACCCCCAGCCACTCTCTTCAGTTGCCTTTGCTCACTCACCATGCGGACACAGATCCTTTATTGACTTTGCTGGTGAATGGCACTGAAACTGTTTTCTTGTTGACACAGGAGCTACTCGTTCCACTTTTTCGCTGACAGAGGTCCCTACCTCAAAAGATACACTGACTGTGCTTACTGCTTCTGGACAACCACATGTTTTGCTGGTGTCTAAACCTCTTTGGGTTCAGCTTCATTCATGTGGTTCCACTATGACGCACTGTTTTTTGTTAAATCAGCTCTGCCCTGTTAATCTGTTAGGAAGGGATCTGATGACTAAGCTCTCTCTCTCTCTATTTCTCTAACCGAACGAGGATTTTACTGTTCTATTCCTAAACTCCTGTGCCAAACCTCCCCCCACACTAAGCCCTCTTTTGCAGCCTGGACCCTGAACATCTCCTCACACACCATTCTCCTTAAAGCCCTAGACTCTTTTCCTTCATGTCTTTTTCCCCACTTGCAAGCCCCCAACACCCTCCACTGTACTGCCCAGTACTTCCCTGCTGAAGTGGACATACCTTGGTTAGAATCTTTTCTCTCTTCAGGTACTAGCCCAGAGACCCTCCATATCCCTTGCCTTTTTTTCTCATCCACCAAAGCCGCTGCTTCAGTTCACCTCACATATTCACAAAGAGTTTTCTATTTAGCAGTTTTGGTTTTTCATGTTTCCTTAGCCAAATCTAGCACCGTTCGCTGGGTCCAAATTGGGGAATGGGTGGAACAATGTCTCAATAGGACGGACTGACTGCACGTTGCTCCGGGTATTTTAATACTTCAGATCATTTGATAACTAAGGTTTTACTTCGAGATGACCTTCCAGTTATCCGTTCATTATGCCATCCCACCCTCTCCACATTTTCATTACAGACTTCATATCCCTCTTGGCTTTCCTCACTTCCCGATGCACTGTGGTCCTAGGGGAAAAATGATTATGGAAGGATAGCACACTGTGAGCCACTGGTGATTTACCCCAAATCCTCCTTTCACCCGTACATTCCGATCTCGTAAAACGGGGAGCAATTATCCCAATTAAATACTCTCCAGTGAACTCTCCCATTTTACCTGTTAAAAAGGCTGATGGTTCATGGGGATTTGTCCAAGATCTTCAACAAGTTAATTCTGCAATTTTTCCTAGGGCACCTATTGTTCCTAATCCTTTCACTATTCTTTCTATGATACCCCCGTCTGCCCGTTATTTCTCTGTTATTGACCTTGCTAACGCTTTCTTTTCTATTCCTGTGCACCCCGACTCTCAATTCTGGTTTGCCTTTACTTTCCAAAACCTCTGTTGGACATGGACCGTTATGCCTCAGGGATATACAGAGGCTCCTTGCGTGTATGGTCAAGCACTTGCTCAAAATCTAGAAGGATTCTGGCCAGATCAAGATAGTATATTGATACAGTATGTGGATGATATAATGGTGTCTAGTAATACTGAAGAAGCTTGTGCACATGATACTCAGAAATTGTTATTGTTTTTAGTGGAAAATGGCCATAAAGTGTCGAAAACAAAACTGCAGTTAGTCCAAACTACCGTTAAATATTTAGGTCATGACATTTCTTGCAGAACAAGAGCTCTCTCTAGCGACCGTATAAACACCATTCAAAATCTTCCTAGACCTGTTACAAAGCAACAGGTTATGTCTGTATTAGGCATTCTAGGATACTGCCGGCAATGGATTTTAAACTTCACTGAAAGAACACAGCCTTTGCAAACTTTAGCGAACACCCCTGATCTTCCCCTTTCTGTTCAGGTGGAATGGAATGAACAAGCTGAGAAGGATGCAATGGTTCAAGAGGTTGAGAGACATTGGGAAGCAGTAGGCTTCTCTAGATACGCAGAGCAATTCTGTAAACACTGTGCAGTATGTCAGAAATTTAATGTAGGAAAGGGTACCGTATATCTTCCAGTAGTAGCCCCGGCGTTTATTCAAAAAATTATTCGGACGGCCCGGCATTTAAAAGAGACCGGCGGTTGTTGGAGACCGGCTATTATTCGTCTCGCAGACGGAATGATGATGGGTAAACGGGATTCATTTGGCAGTAAAATACGGTATGGTACCGTATTTACGGTCACAAAATGTAGGCAACAACACCGGATGAACATTTCAGGATTTAATGAAATTATCAGTACAGCAGTACGGTCTTATTAAAGCAGTATACAGTACGGTACTACCGTAAGCATGAAAAACAGGTACTGCACCAGTCCGAAATTTCGCACGAAAGCGCTCATCAGCCCGACAAGTCCCCTGCAGAACATAAGGAAATGCAATAAGGTCCAAACTCACGCATATACATATACATTGAGATACTGGACACATGAGACTGGATAAGATACAATAAAGTACAGTACTTATCATCTACTCGTTGTCTGAATAGGTAATGATTGCTTCGTTATTTGCAAGTTCTTCTTCATCTTCCTCTTCTTGTGATGGCAATACAGGTAGTCCCATTGCTTGTTGTCACGCAGTAATCAGTTTTATCAGGATTAACGTGTCGAAGATGGCATTTTCATGTTCTTCAAGCCACCTCTGCCCTCCCTGTGGGGTTATGATTGACGTGGAGACGAAAGGGCAAAATGTACACAAAGAAATTTCTTTTTGACTTTCTCGCTTCTTCAATAGCATCCGACGACAAAACATTTTTGACACGAAAAGGTACTTACCGTATGATTCACTGCAGGAGGGCGGTAGCCCAGGTGGTACGAAAAGAGGATTAGCATACGAAGAAGGCAGTGGGTCATTGGAGATCGGTGTTTACTACAGAACGGCGCTTAAATGAGACCAGCTACTATTAGAGACCGGCGTCTATTTGTCGCGACATCTCTTGAAACAGGCGTCAATAAGAAGCTGGCCACTACTAGAAGATATACGGTATTCAGGTAAGTCCCGCCATTACACCTAACCCAATGGGTCCATTCGAACACCTTCAAATGGACATCATTGAATTAACACCATCAAAGGGGCACCAATACTGTTTAGTAATTGTTGATGTGTTCACCCGATGGGTGGAAGCTTTCCCTTCCAAACATTCAGATACCAAAACTGTGGCAAAAGGTTTGATAAAGGAAATCATTCCAAGATGGGGAATACCACAGAAATTGCAGACTGATAATCGTAGTCATTTTGTGAATTCTGCAATTAATGAATTGACTACTTGGCTCCAGATAAATGTACATCATTATTGCAAATACCATCCTCAAAGTGGGGGTATAGTAGAGAGATGCAATGGTACCTTGAAATCTAAATTGGCTAAAATCTGTGAACAAACAAATTTAACTTGGCCTAATGCTCTACCCTTGGCCTTGATGGGATTAAGGAGAAGAACACATCGGCAGTTAGGGCTGTCACCATTCGAAATTCTGACCGGATGGCCCATGCCAGTCGGCATGGTCATAGGTAATGTTACACTGCATACTGTGGACAATGATATTCTTTCCAGTCTTATAGGTCTTCAAGCTTCTCTGAAGGAAGTCCATGAGCAGGTTAATCAGGCCTGGAAAACTAGTCCTCCATCAAAGGACTCCCTGATTCCGTTTGGAACCTGGATTCTGGTTAGAGATACTTGAAGGAAACATTGGCATCACCCTCGGTGGAGAGGACCGTTCCCACTTCTGCTGTCAACACCACACACTGTTAAAGTTGAGGGACTGCCTGCATGGATTCACATCTCACATTGCAAAAGATGGCACCCTTGATTGTGGTACTACTATGTCTTTCCTTTCCCTTGTCGACTGCCCTGGTCACCTTGACTTTCCCTTTTGGAATCACCACATCAGTTCAGGTTGATTTCTGTTCTATTATCGACTGTAGGACTGGTCGACAAGTCCAGTGGACCTGGCCTGACAAATATGTGTGTGTAACTGTTACAAACTCTGGATTTGGAAGTTACTGTGATGAGTGGGAATGGGTTTTTGCTAATACTGGAACTGATGACTGGGGTTATCAACCCTATAAGGCCCAGAAGTATGGTCTGAAATATCGGTTTTCTATTATGATAGGACATGCCCCTCATGAATGTGCCTAAAACCATTGTAAACCCTTGATTATTACTCTGAAGAACCCCTCTTTACGTGATTCAGGAACCTATATCTCAGGGGGGTATGTATCTGGAACAGATCCTCTAGGGAGATTTCAAATTAAGGTTGAAAATCCTGTTACTAACACCTCCCATTTCCCCACACACACACACCCATCTCCCCTACCTCTGGTCCAGACCCGCCCCCTGTCAAGGTCAAGAATATTTCCACCCTTTCTTCCACTTTTTCGATTGAAACTGGGTATGGTGATCAGAACCGTTGGCTGCAATGGGTATTATATTCAGCTAGATAAGTGAATCAATCTGATTGCTACTGCTAGGCCACATTTGGCCACTGTCCCTTTTCCTCTTTCTAACATATCTGATCCTACTGACCTTCCTAGCCTACTTGCCCTTTTTATCTCTTCCTCTATTCCAACCGACTCTAATTGCATTACACTTTCCCTTCTCTTTCCCCCCACTCTTCATATGACTCCCCCGATGTTCCAGCCTCATGAAGGTAATTATACCTGTTTTTTAGAAACCTCACTTCCTCCCGTGGCACTAATGTTGGTAATATCCCGTCCTCGTTCTGTTTCCAAACTTTTCCGGTTAATTCTTCCTCTTTAACTTCCAAATTATCTTTTTTTCTGATTACTCGGAATACTCCACGAGCTGATATTTGGTGGATGTACCGTAGGTCTAAATTGCTTGACATTCTTCCGCCTGACTGGACTGGCACTTGTGCTTTAATACAACTTGTTATGCCTTTCCGACTTCTCCCTTTAACTGCCTCCTGTGTGTCGACCAATTCTGGCTGACATTGTCGACCCCGTTCTGTGGACCCTTCCCAGTTTTCCCTACATGGCCCTGGAGTGTATTTTGATTCCACTGGAGTCCCTCATGGAGTCCCTGATAAGTTCAAGGCAAGGGACCAAGTTGCTGCCAGATATGCGTCTATTTTTCCTCCGGTTACTATAGACAAAAATGTAGATTGGATTAATTACCTCTATTACAATCAATAACGATTCTTAAATTTTACTAAAGAAGCTGTTGAAGGTATCCATGAGCAACTTGATAAAACATCCCTTATGACCTGGCAAAATCGATTGGCTTTAGATATGCTCCTGGCTGAGAAAGGAAGCGTTTGTGCTATGTTTGGTGATGCATGCTGTACCTATATCCCTAATAATACAGCTCCCGATGGAACAATCACCCGTGCTTTAGCAGATTTGACTACTCTCTCTAATGAACTAGGAAATAATTCTGGCATTTCTAATCCTTGGGACAAATGGTTTATGTCCACTTTTGGGTCCTGGGGCCAACAGCTTAAGTCAGTTTTCATCTCTCTTACAGTTGCTTTTATCATTCTCCTGCTTGTAGCTTGCTGTATTGTTCCCTTGATAAGATACATTGTATCCAAGTATTTTACTGCCTCTATAGCAAAGGCTTACTTTTTACACAAAGAAAAAATGCTTCAGATCAGCACAGCCACCCCACACTCCTCCGCCCACTCCACTCCATCCCCTTCTCCTACCCTTTCCCACTCAACTCTCCCCTGATCAAGTATTTTTTGTTTGCTTAAAAGGGGCTGTGAACGCTGGCCCGGACACACACAGACGGACAACATAGTTCCACCTGTGGACGAAGGTTCAAACAAATAGCAGGCAGACACCAATTCTAATAAGCAGAATCTTTTATTTCTGACTTCTTGGTGAGCAGAGTGGCTTTTCCTTACAGAGAGAAAATGCAAGTAAGGCCCCCGACAAGGGGGTTTCAGCTGCATTTATAACAAAATCTTCAAAGAGAATGGTTAGAAAAAAAATAAATCAGTTTTACTCCAAGGCCACAGAGCATCCTTTAGAAACATTTGTTGATTACAACGGAAAACATAAATTCTAGGCTTATATTTGGAATGAAGCTTATCAGAAAACCTGTCATAGCCACTGCTGAAACAGCTGGGAAGAGTCAAAAACTGCATTCCACACCAGCAGCTCTACCCTAATAAGCACACTTATTTTTATCTGTTATAATAATACCAAGGCATACAGAGAACATGCAGATTTTCATACAGAAGCTAGCAATAGATTTTAACTTCCATTCCACATTCCCCCCTTTTTAAACTTAAAAGTTTAAATAATAAAGAGAGTTAAGCTAAACAGTCCAGGTCGAAAGAAGACTGGGAAGAGAATTGGGCCTGGGAAAGAAGATGCATGCGTTCTGTGAGAAAATAAGCTTTAGTTATTGAGGCAGTGAAGAACTTCTGGATAAAATAACGGATTAACGGAATAAGACAACAGCAAATCAAAAGAATAACAGTTAAAGCAACTAAAAGGGAAACAAAAATGGATTAGAACCATTGGCCCAAAGAGCCAAAAGTGGATATAAACCATTCATAGAAAACCTTTGTTTTTAAATTATGTTCCTGGGCTTCCCACGGATTATACACCCAGTCCTGGTCGCCAGTGTTTACAAACACATCACTCCAGCTTGAACATTCAGATAGACTGGAGGAGATTTAAATCAGTCCATTTGTCTTGTCCACTGGACCCACAGGGAGCAATGGAACAAAAGTCAATCTGGAACGAGGCAGTTTTCCCTATTTGGAAAGTTAACGTGGGAAAATCCCATGTATTTGCTTCAATTGGTGAGTCCGATGGTCACCACCTGTTTGTCCTTGTCCTAAAGTCAGATGGATAAAAAAGATTAGGACTAGCAAAGCTATGAATGCCATTTTTTGCAATGCGACACGTGAATCCAGGCGGAAAGTCCTTCGACTTTAACGGCGTGAGGTGTGGATAGCAGCACTTGGAATGGTCCCTTCCAGCGAGGTTGATGCCAGTGCTTCCTTCGGGTGTCTCTGACCAGTATCCAGGTTCCCAAGGGAATCTGTGACTCCGTTGGTGGAGGACTAGTTCGCCAAGCCTGGTTAACCTGCTCGTGGACCTCCTTCAGGGATGCTCAGAGACCTGTAAGACTGGAAAGAAGATCATTGTCCACAGTATGCAGATTGACATTGCCAATGACCATGCCAACAGGCATGGGCCGTCCGGTCAGAATTTCAAAAGGCGGTGTGTCCTCCCTCTCAATCCCATTAAGGCCAGAGGTAAAGTGTCAGGCCAGGTTAAATTCGTCTGCTCACAGATCTTAGCCAATTTAGATTTCAGGGTGCCATTGCACCTTTCTACTATACCTCCGCTTTGAGGGTGGTACTTGCAATAGTGATGCACATTTATCTGGAGCCAAGTGGTCAATTCATTTATTACAGAGTTCACAAAATGGGTACCATTATCAGTCTGCAATTTTTGTGGTATTCCCCATCTTGGAATGATTTCTTTTATCAAGGCTTTTGCCACAGTTTTTGCATCTGCATGTTTGGAAGGGAAAGCTGCCACCCATCGGGAGAACACATCGACAATTACCAAGCAGTATCGGTACCCTTTAGATGATGTTAGTTCAATGAAGTCCATTTGAAGATGTTCGAATGGACCCATTGGGTTAGGTGTGACGGCAGGACTTACCTGAGTACCTTTACCTACGTTAAATTTTTGACATAGTGCACAGCGTCTGCAGAATTGCTCTGCATACGTAGAGAAGCCTACTCGACATCTTGAATCATGGCATCCTTTCCGGCGTGGTCCAGGCCATGTGCGATTTTTGCCATACCTGGAAAAGAAGCTTTTGGAAGGAAAGGTTTGTTATTTTGCTTGTGAGTCCAGACCCCATTAGAGAGGGATCCTTCTTCGGACCATTTTCTCTTTTCTCTGTCCGTGGCTGCACTCTGTAAAGAGATTATTTGATTATCAGTGTCTTTGTCATCTTTCTGTTGAAATAAAAAAATTGGTGTTTTATTGTAGGCAGCCTGTTTAGCAAAGTAATCAGCCAGGTCGTTTCCTTTGCTGACAGGATCTTGTTTCCCAGTGTGGGCCTGGCATTTAACTATTGCCAGTCTTGATGGTTTTATTATAGCTTCGAGGAGGGATTCGACTAATTTCTGATGTTGGATGGGCTTACCAGTACTGGTTTTAAATCCCCTTAATTTCCACAATGCTCCATGATCATGGCAGACTCCAAAAGCATACCTGGAATCTGTATAAATGGTTCAATTGTGACATTAGACAAAGTACAGAGTACGTTTTGATAGTGTATTGCCCTAGCAGTAGTGAGATGTGAAGTTTTGGCCTGTACTAAAATGGAGTGTACAGCGTGAGGCACCTTTACTGTTAGGGGGCTCATGAGCACTATATCTGTACTGGCTAGCACGGCTTCTGTTGTGGCTGCTACTGCTCTGAGACAGGTTGGAAGTCCCTTAGCCACTGGATCCAATTTTTTTCGAAAAATAGGCTATTGGCCTTTGTTTTTCTCCATGGAGCTGTGTTAGTACTGAACTCATATATTTCCCCTTTTCGTCCACGAACAAAGTGAATGGACGAGATTAGTCAAGGAGCTCTAACGCTGGCGCAGAGAATAGTGCACTTTTTAAATCACACAGAGCCTTCTCAGCCTGCTCATTCCACTGTATGCAGCCAGAAAGAGGAAGGTCAGCAGTGTTAGCTAGACTTTGCAAAGGCTGTGCTCTTTCAGAAAAATTTAAAATCCATTGTCGACAGTAACCTAAAATGCCCAATACAGACATAACCTGTTGTTTTGTGACCGGTCTGGGCAGGTTTTGAATAGTGGTTATGCGGTCTTTTGACAGAGCTCTGGTACCACAAGTGATGTCATGCCCCAAATATTTGACAGTGGTTTGAACTAGCTGCAGCTTGGCCTTAGAAACCTTGTGCCCATTTTCTGCAAGATACTTGAGCAATAATTCCATATCTTGTGTGCATGCCTTCTCTGTTTCGCTACAGAGTAATAAATCGTCGACGTACTGTATCAATGCACTTCCCCTGTCAGGCCAGAAGCCTTCCAGGTTTTGAGCAAGCGTTTGGCTGTATACACAAGGAGCCTCTGTATAACCTTGTGGCATAACAGTCCATGTCCAACGGCGGTTTTGAAAAGTAAAAGCAAACCAAAACTGAGAATCAGAATGTACAGGAATAGAAAAGAAAGCATTTGCTAAGTCAATAACTGAGAAATAACATGCAGATGGAGGGATTGTAGACAGAATAGTGGAAGGATTAGGCACGATCGGTGCTCTAGGAAAGATAGCAGAATTGACTTGTCTGAGGTCTTGGACAAAGCGCCAAGAGCCATCAGCTTTCTTTACTGGCAAGATAGGAGAGTTTACAGGAGAATATTTAATAGGAATTATAGCCCCCCTTTTAACGAGATCTTTATGTACAGCAGCAATTCCGAGTTCAGCCTCGGGAGAGAGGATATTGCGCACGGCGAGGACGGAAGGAGGATTTTGGAAAGATTACTAGAGGTTCACAATTTGCTATTCTGCCAAAATCATTTTTCCCTTGAGACCACAGTGTGTCAGGAATCGAAGAGAGCCATGGAATGCTATCAGTTTGCAATGAACATAAAGAGAGAGACGGGTGACACAGGGAACGAACAACTGGCAGATCAATCTGAATTAGTACTTTAGTAACTAGATGGTCTGAGGTGTCAAAAATACCTGGTGCAACGTACAGCCAATCAGTTCTATTTAGACATTTTTTAACCCAGTCCCCAATTTCAACCCAGTGAACGGTGTCAGATTTAGATAGAGAGACATGGGGCACTGAACCACCTAGATAGAAAATACTTTGTGAATATGTGAGTTGAACTGACGCAGCAGCTTTAGTAGATAAACAAAAATACATGGAATGTGCAAAGTTTCAGGGCATGTGCTGGAGGAAAGAAAAGATTCTAACCAAGGAGTGTCTACTTCAGCCGGAAATATTGGGCAGTACAATGCAGGGTGTCCGGGACTTGTAAGTGGGGAAATAGGCATGAGGGGAAAGAATGAAGGGCTTTCAAGAGGAGGGTGTGTGGTGAGATGTCAAGGGTCCATGCAGCAAAAGAGGGCTTGGGGTGTGTAGTTTGGCATAGGAGCTTAGGAATGGAGCAGTAAAATCCTTGTTTAGTTAAAGAAATTGAGACTGACAATTTAGTCATAAGATCCCTTCCCAGCAAGTTCACAGGGCACAAATGATTTAACAGGAAGCAATGAGTTAATGGAGAGCTGTAGGTGCTGAGTTGCACTTGCAGAGGCTTTGAAATTAGTAGCGTGTGTGGTTGTCCTGAAGCAGTGAGAACCTTCACAGTGTCTTTTCGAGGCAGGGACCTCCAACAGCGATAAAGTGGAGCGCGTGGCTCCTGTGTCCACAAGAAAGACAGTTTCTTTGCCGTTTACTATTAAAGTCAATAAAGGATCAGTATCGGCATGACGAGTAAGCAAAATAAACTGGAAAAAGTGGCTGGTGGTCCCTGCTAATTCCTAGGACCAAGGAATGTCATTGGGCTCAGGGAGAGGGGGTGGCGGAGGGCGCTTGTGTGGGCAGTTGCGTCTGAAATGTCCAAGTTCACCGCTGCCGTAACAGGCATATGACGCTGGCGTCTGCTCCGAAGGGTCAGGCATCTGAGCGATAGGATTATTAGGGCTTGATAATTGGAACCCTCGTCCTCTCCCGCGCCCTCGCCTTCCAAAGAAATTTCTGCGTCCTCTCCCCCTAGCCGGATCAGTTCCACCAGTATAGTAATTTATTTGTGCAGCCAACAGTTTGGTCTGTGTGTCTGACTCTTTTAATTTAGTCTGTCTCTCAGCATGCTCTGCATGACGCTTGACTTTCTCGAACGTAGCGCTTTCCCAGCCTATGCAAGACATGCGAACTTTGCTCTGAATATCACTTCTCAGTCCCGAGACAAAAGGTGGCACTGCAGCACGAGTTCTATCGTTTTCATTGTCTAGCCCAGAGTGATTAGCCATCAGATCTTGCATCCGGTGAGCCCATTCATCCACTGTCTCGTCTTTTTTCTGCTTAGCGGCTGAAATTAGTGACCAGTCTGTGCCCTTTTTATATTTTTCTGCTAGGGCTCCTTTCAAAGGCTCCCACTGGCCGAGGAAAGGACCTTCATTCCCGGGGCCTCGGGGAAGAGCTTCATTTCAACGCCAAGGGGCACCGTTAAGATCACCGTGATTTATAGTTGCCCACGTGCTGCCCAGCATTTGGCGGAGCACCTGTGTCCACTCTGCAGCATTTGGTTTATTCATATCATCAAGCTGCTGTAACTGTTGCACAAATTTCAGTCCACCGACCGTTTTGGGGTCGGGCAGTTCAGACACCACATCCTTTAATTCTTGAATATCCCAATTGCGGTGAATCATTACGGTAGTGGGATTATTATTGCCTGGGGGTTGTGCGGGATCATGTCAGGGGTTGGGGACTTCAATGAGGGGGCAAGAGAATGTTGGGGCAGAAGGTTTAGGGGAGCCGAAAGGGGAAGTAAAACCGCCCATATAGGTTTAGAGCCTAGGGTCTGACTTCTCGTGCGCTGGGAGACAGATGACTCTTCTGGTTTCTGCCATTGCAACCCAGTAGCACCTTGTGAATGATCTGAATCATCTTCCTCAGGGTCAATATGTGAGGAACAGTCATAATGATATTGTTCATCGTAAAAACTTGCTCCAGACGGTTCGTCTGTTAACAGGGGTGCAGTTGGAGGAGGGGGTGCAGTAGGTGGAATCGGGGAGTTTGGTAAGGAGGGGGTGGACAGATTATGGGGTATAGGGGGTCTTTCTTTTCGTTCTTCTTTCTTTTACATAATATTTTCCTTATTTCTTGTATTTCTGATATGTCCCCAGTCCCGTCTATCGGCCATCTGCCACCACTCTGTTTATTCCATTTTTTACATGCTTTCTTAAAGTCTAATCCGGTTTTCTTTTCTATTAATTTCCTAGGTGAACCCCCTTTCGGACCCGAGTGAAAGCTCGTGTCCGAGACACTTTCCAAAAATAATCCTTCTAACAGAGACTTTTGATTTCCCAAAGGGAGTCTCTTTGACCGGTTTACTATTTTGCTTTCCCATAATGAATGGCACTGGACCACAGTAGAACAATTCAGCCCCCGCGGCTTTCTGCTCCCAGTCCTGTCCCACTCCCGGATTAGTACTCAAATGGTTTCGTGTCCGTTGTTTAGCAGAATCGTACAACAATATTCAGCGTGGAGTCCGGAATACAAGATGTGCTTAACACCAATTCCTTCGTCAGACGCCTCCTATGTGCCAAACTGCTAGTGCATGTCTCCACCACAGAGCAACCCGTAGAAGCAGGATTATGACCAGACGTTAGGAACAGAAAACTCGTCCACCCACTCAGTGTTATTCCCAGACACTCAATTCATATACTATGCTTTTCTTACTCCCATTCCTCTATTTAATAGGAGTGTGCCACTCACCCCTTTCTATCCCGCTCCCAGGGAGTAACTTACTAACGTACTTGTAGTATCTTACACTGTCCCCCGAGGGACCCAAGTATTATTCCCTATTTTCCAGTTAACATCCACTACGTTAGTGGTACAGTATTTATTTTTCTTTAACTTCCCGTAAACCGGTCAAATCCCTGAGCTACTTCATTCACTCAATCGGACTCCCTCGGTCTACTCACCAAGAAATTCGTGACCTGCTAGGGAAATCCCAGTTGGTTCGACCTTCGTATTCGGTCAGAGGAGGCCAGGGACTTCTCACGCAGGATACGCCCGAGGCAGGCCAGTCCTAACTTTTGCCGGAGCTGGTCCTTCCGACCCGGCCGGAGTCGGTCCTTTTACCGGTCCTCTGGACGATCCCGCTCGAGAAGTCACCTGTCCGTCTCCGCCCCACGTTCGGGCGCCAGAAAACTGTGGACGAAGGTTCAAACAAATAGCAGGCAGACACCAATTCTAATAAGCAGAATCTTTTATTTCTGACTTCTTGGTGAGCAGAGTGGCTTTTCCTTACAGAGAGAAAATGCAAGTAAGGCCCCCGACAAGGGGGTTTCAGCTGCATTTATAACAAAATCTTCAAAGAGTATGGTTAGAAAAAAAATAAATCAGTTTTACTCCAAGGCCACAGAGCATCCTTTAGAAACATTTGTTGATTACAACGGAAAACATAAATTCTAGTCTTATATTTGGAATGAAGCTTATCAGAAAACCTGTCATAGCCACTGCTGAAACAGCTGGGAAGAGTCAAAAACTGCATTCCACACCAGCAGCTCTACCCTAATAAGCACACTTATTTTTATCTGTTATAATAATACCAAGGCATACAGAGAACATGCAGATTTTCATACAGAAGCTAGCAATAGATTTTAACTTCCATTCCACACACCCAACACACGTTTATTTTCACAATATTTACAATTAGTGCACTCACAAACCCCAGTGCCTCCAGCACCAATCCCCCCAATCTCCAGGCCACACAGTCCTGTGCCTCTCTTTCTCCTGGCCGCCTCCAGTCCTCACTCCAGCTCCGTCCTCTTCCACCCGACTTCTGCTAATGACTGGAGGGAGGCGGCCCCTTTTATAGGAACCCGGATGGGCTCCAGCTGCTTCCCGGCAATCTCCCGCGGACACCAGCATGTGGCGGAAGTGCCGCCTGCGCACCCGGAAGCCATCCAGGTGTCCCCTGTCGTCTCCCCCCCAGCACTTCCTGGTGTGGCGGAAGTGCCGGGCTCCCGGGATAATCAGGCACTGGGGGAGGCCATGGGTCCCTACAGGGCTGGGCTTCCAAGCCCTTTACCCGAGGCCCCCAACACAACCAGGACGGACGCCCCCTCGCGGTCTGGAGGAGGCACAAGCCCTCCTCTGGTCCTCCTGGGCGTCGACCACAGGGGGAATGTGGAAGATGAATGTTCTCTTCGTTCCCTTGTACTAATTCATGTCTGAGAAGTAAGCTTTACAAAACCATGTAACAGCATGCTTTGTTTTAGCAAACAGAAAAATATTTGTGCAAAGGACTCAAGGTCTGAGCATTCCACACATGAGTCTACCTTATCACATTTTCCCTTAGTTTACATCTGAATGCCATAACAAAGGGGCCAAGAAATCAAGTTGCATAAGGGACATTGAAGGGGCTCAAGGATTGTGTATAATAAAAGTGTCGACTGTTACATTTCATAATATTAAATCACGCATTCTAGGGGTATAAAAACTTTGCCCCACCCAACAGACGGGGTTCAGAAGAGCCCTGACGCCGTCATGTATATTGATTGTCTGCTTTTCTGAAACTCTTCTCACTGTGACGCTGCAAAATAAAGCTTCTTTATAACCGCACCTGCTGTCTTGACTGAAGTCTTTATCCACATGGGCAGTGGGTAAATATTACAATGAAGTGCCAGGTACGTGGTCCTTTAACACACTCTAAAGGTTACACAGCAGTTCCAAAGAAGTGGTTACATACAGTGCCCTCCACAATTATTGGTACCCCTGGTTAAGATGTGTTCTTAGGATTCTAATAAATTGTTTTTTTTCCCAAAAAAATACAGGCTCAACACAAAAAAGAGCATTTATTCATTTAGGAACAAAATCCCACATTAAGAAATATATTTTTTACATGAAATCATGTGTGCCACAATTATTGGCACCCCTAACAATTCCTATAAAATACAGTGGTGTGAAAAACTATTTGCCCCCTTCCTGATTCCTTATTCTTTTGCATGTTTGTCACACAAAATGTTTCTGATCATCAAACACATTTAACCATTAGTCAAATATAACACAGGTAAACACAAAATGTAGTTTTTAAATGATGGTTTTTACTATTTAGGGAGAAAAAAAATCCAAACCTACATGGTCCTGTGTGTAAAAGTAATTGCCCCCTTGTTAAAAAATAACCTAACTGTGGTGTATCACACCTGAGTTCAATTTCCGTAGCCACCCCCAGGCCTGATTACTGCCACACCTGTTTCAATCAAGAAATCACTTAAATAGGAGCTGCCTGACACAGAGAAGTAGACCAAAAGCACCTCAAAAGCTAGACATCATGCCAAGATCCAAAGAAATTCAGGAACAAATGAGAACAGAAGTAATTGAGATCTATCAGTCTGGTAAAGGTTATAAAGCCATTTCTAAAGCTTTGGGACTCCAGTGAACCACAGTGAGAGCCATTATCCACAAATGGCAAAAACATGGAACAGTGGTGAACCTTCCCAGGAGTGGCCGGCCGGCCAAAATTACCCAAGAGCGCAGAGACGACTCATCCGAGAGGTCACAAAGACCCCAGGACAACGTCTAAAGAACTGCAGGCCTCACTTGCCTCAATTAAGGTCAGTGTTCACGACTTCACCATAAGAAAGAGACTGGGCAAAAACGGCCTGCATGGCAGATTTCCAAGACGCAAACCACTGTTAAGCAAAAAGAACATTTGGGCTCGTCTCAATTTTGCTAAGATACATCTCAATGATTGCCAAGACTTTTGGGAAAATACCTTGTGGACTGATGAGACAAAAGTTGAACTTTTTGGAAGGCAAATGTCCCGTTACATCTGGCGTAAAAGGAACACAGCATTTCAGAAAAAGAACATCATACCAACAGTAAAATATAGTGGTGGTAGTGTGATGGTCTGGGGTTGTTTAGCTGCTTCAGGACCTGGAAGGCTTGTTGTGATAGATGGAACCATGAATCTACTGTCTACCAAAAAATCCTGAAGGAGAATGTCCGGCCATCTGTTCGTCAACTCAAGCTGAAGCGATCTTGGGTGCTGCAACAGGACAATGACCCAAAACACACCAGCAAATCCACCTCTGAATGACTGAAGAAAAACAAAATGAAGACTTTGGAGTGGCCTAGTCAAAGTCCTGACCTGAATCCAATTGAGATGCTATGGCATGACCTTAAAAAGGCGGTTCATGCTAGAAAACCCTCAAATAAAGCTGAATTACAACAATTCTGCAAAGATGAGTGGGCCAAAATTCCTCCAGAGCGCTGTAAAAGACTCATTGCAAGTTATCACAAACGCTTGATTGCAGTTATTGCTGCTAAGGGTGGCCCAACCAGTTATTAGGTTCAGGGCGCAATTACTTTTTCACACAGGGCCATGTAGGTTTGGATTTTATTTTCTCCCTAAATAATAAAAACCATCATTTAAAAACTGCATTTTGTGTTTACTTGTGTTATATTTGACTAATGGTTAAATGTGTTTGATGATCAGAAACATTTTGTGTGACAAACATGCAAAAGAATAAGAAATCAGGAAGGGGGCAAATAGTTTTTCACACCACTGTAAATGTAATTGAAGCATTTTTGCAATTTCTAGTTTAGTTTTTAAAGTTGATCAGATTAAATTGGAACTTTTAATTAGTAACTAATGACTCCCTGTGTTCCTGGGGTATAAATATGACGTGACACAGAGTCCTATTGCTCTTAGCCACTCTTCAACATGGGAAAGACAAGAGAACATGCCGTTCAAGTAAGGCAGATGTGTGTCGACCTTCATAAGTCAGGTAATGGCTGCAAGAAAATAGCTACTTGCCTAAACCTGCCTGTGTCTACAGTCAGAGGAATAATAAAGAAGAGTAAAACAACAGGAACAGTGACAAACAAGGCTGGACGAGGACCCAAGTTTATCTTGCCACCACACACAGTAAGGAGGATGGTAAGAGAAGTAAAACATTCTCCAAAGCTCACCGTTAGAGAACTGCACCAAAGAGTGGTATCTTGGGGTCACAATGTCTCCATGACAACCATAAGATGCTATCTCCATACCAACAAGCTGTTTGGGAGACATGGAAAAAGCCTTTTCTCACCTCCAGTCACAAACGTAAACGTCTGGAGTTTGCTAAGCAGTACTGGGGCTTTAACTGGGACCGTGTGCTTTGGTCAGATGAAACTAAAATTGAGCTTTTTGGCAACAAACATTCTTAGTGGGTCTGGCGTGAATCCAAGAATGAGTATGTGGAAAAGCACCTCATGCCCACTGTAAAGTATGGTAAAGGATCTGTGATTTTGTGGGGCTGTTTCTCTTCCAAAGGACCTGGGAACCTTGTTAGGGTGCATGGCATCATGAACTCCTTGAAATACCAGGACATTTTAAATCAAAATCTGGTGGCCTCTGCCAGAAAGCTGAAGATGGGTTGTCATTGGGTGTTCCAGCAGGATAATGACCCTAAACATATGGCAAAATCTACACAAAAATAGCTCAGAAAACACAAAACCAAGCTCCTTCCATGGCCATCTCAGTCCCCAGACCTCAACTCCATTGAAAACCTGTGGGGTGAGCTGAAGAGGAGAGTGCAGAAGAGAGGACCCAGAACTCTGGACGATTTAGAAAGTCTGTGCAAAGAGGAATAGTCAAAAATCCCTGCCTCTGTATTCTCCAACCTTGTGAAATATTATAGGAGAAGATTAAGTGCCGTCTTGTTGGCAAAAGGGGGTTGTACGAAATATTAACAACAAGGGTGCCAATAAATGTGGCACACATAATTTCATGTAAAAAATGTATTTCTTAATGTGGATTTATTTTCCCCAATGAATAAACGTACTTCAATTAAAGGATGGATTTTTCTCTTTTTTGTGTTGTGAGCCTTTATTTTTTGGGAAAAAAAAACAATTTATTAGAAGCCTAAGAACACAACTTAACCAGGGGTGCCAATAATTGTGGAGGGCACTGTATTCTTAGAACACACTTGTTGCTAGCAGGATATGGCAGAATGGATGTTGCTAATATTGTCTATGGTGACCAGGTTCACTCTGTTTACCGGCAGTCCCACTGGGACCGGACCATAATGCTTTGTGACCTTCTTCACATTTTCCTATATGACTTGTTCCTCTATTCTAAATAGCTTGCTAGGTGACTTAGACTGAAAGAAGCTCTTAACTACGCATTTCATCTTTTGTTACAGCAAAAACCCGTCAGAGGAAGCTGCTGCACCCTTCAGTGAGCAATGAAGTTACAGAATGCCTTTTGCTTCAAGAAAACGTTTATTTAAAACAATCCACATTTAAAATTATTTTATGGCATCAGCAGAACATACCTTAATGCTAGTTGTAATTTCATAGTTGCAAAACCATCTGGAAGCACAGTAGGGTTGAATAATGGCACAGGTCTGTGGCCATTTATCACTATATTGTCTTAACACCAAAGAATGCACATACTCAAGCTGTGAAAATAAAATAATAAATTACAAATACAGTAACATATGCACTTTTCTGATGTTAACACATTGACTGCCAAAGTGGAAATAGGTACATTTGCTCCTGACACCAATTTAGAATCAGGATGTTATTTTAATATAATAAACAAATTTTGCTATTGAGTAAAACTTACAATAAAAATTTATTTTTTCTAAATAAAATGTATTTGAGTGGCACGTGGGACAGAAAATTGTTTGCACATGCCAGCTATACTATATAAAAGTCAGTTGGCTCTAACAGATCATATCTCACAGTTTCTATTTGAACTTCATAGTGGTAAGATGCTGATCATTAAGAGATATTCAAAGGTTGGGGTTCTAAATAAGCAGATTATTTTTGTGCAAAATAAGTGTTATTCAAAATTTGGCTAACAAGTAAAACTCACTGAAAGTAAAATATTCTGTCCTGTGATGCTACACTAATTTGTTTTCATATTTCAGAAACCCACTGTACTCTATCTACATGTGTTACCCAGAAATACAGTCAGATCCATTAGGCATTTGAACAGTGACACAATTTTCAAATTGTGTCTCTTTATGCCACCACAATGGATTTGAAATGAAGAAATAACTACATGATTGAAGGGTAGGCTTTCAGCAGTAATTCAAAGGGTTTAACAGAAATGGTGTATGAGCCATTTAGGAATGACAGCCATTTTTATACATGGTCTCCCATTTCCAGGGGTTCAAAAGTATTGGGACATTCGACTGACAAGCTGTTCCATAGGCAGCTGTGTGCAGGTCCCTCATCATTTCATTTACTATTAAGCAGGTAGAAGGTCTGCAGTTGATTTCAAGTGTGGAATTTGCATTAAGAAGCTGTCACTGTGAACTCTCAATATATGCGGTCCAAAGAGCTGTCCATGTAAATAAAAACAGGCCACCATTAGGCTGAGCAAGTAAAACAAACCCTTTAGAGAGACAGCAGAAACACCAGGAGTGGTCAAATCAACCATTTGGTATATTCTTAAAAGGAAGTCTGGACAGCCATGGATAATCACACAATTCTACTTTTGGTGAAGAAGAACCCCTTCAAAACATTTATCTAAACCAAGAACACTCTCTGAGAGGTAGGCCTATCAAAGTCTACAATCAAGAGAAGACTTCATGAAAGTAAAGACAGAGGGTTTACAACAACATCCAAACCATCGATAAACCAAGGACAGGTTAGAAAATATTTTTAAAAATAACAGTCCAGTTTTGGAACAGTTCTATATGTACACATGAAATTAAGATCAATATCTACCAGAATGATGGACAGAGAAGAGAAGGAACGGCTCATGTTCTGTAAAATACCACATCATCTGTGAAACATGGTGGAGGCCGTGTTATGGCCTGATCATGCATGGCTGCCAATGGAAGTCACTCACTGGTGTTTATTGATGTTATGACTACTGACAAAAGATGCAGGATGATTTGAAGTGTACAGAGCAATACTGTCTGATCAGATTCAGATAAATGTTGAAAAACCGATAGGTCAATGCTTCACAGTACAAATGGACAATGAGACAAAACATACTGGGCAAGTTAACCAAGTATTTTTCACGGAAAAAAAGTGGAATATTCTTCAATGGCCAAGTCAATTAGCTGATCTCAACCCAACTGGACATGCATATTACTTGCTGAAGACAAAAGTGATGGCAGAAAGTCCAACAAACAAACAGCACCTGAAGACAGCAGCAGTGAAGGCCTGGCAATGCATCACAAGGGTGGAAACCCAGCACTTGGAGAAGGTCATGGGTTCAGAATTCAGGCAGTCATTGACTGGAGAGGACTTTCAAACACATATTGAAAATGAGTGTTATATTTATGATTATGTTAGTTTGTCCAAATACTTTTGAGCCCCTGAAAATGGGGATCATGTATAAAAATGTTTGTCTTCTCTAAATGGCACATACAATGTTCAATCACATTTTGATTGCTTCATTTCAAATCCATTGTGGTGGTGAACAAAGCCAAAATTATGAAAATTGTATCAGTGTTCAAATACTTATGGCCCCGACTGTATGCTTGTTATTGGCACTACAGACCTGAAAATGGCACACACGATAACTAGTAGTTGGCGTCCATCTTTAGATTGACCTTTTACGGATTAACTCGTATTTAGCAGTCAACATGTTAAACAACCTGACATGTTTCAGTATGGAGGAACATTTACATCTCCCAAGTGTGCATTTTCAGTACATTGTAAAGCTTCATTTCTGTGTTTCCTTTGACATTCAATTGCCACCATTAACCCATTTCACAAAAGTTCAATAAAAAGCTATATCTAAAATGAAGGATTTTTTTTTACTTGTGCATAGAAAGATATATCAAAGAAAGTAATACATAAATAAAAAATCTAAAGTATGTGCCTAAAAAGGCAAACAAATTCTGTCTGGAGTTCAATTCTTAAGTCACAAAAACAAAGCAAAAGCATCAGAAAACCAAACACATGACTCACTCTAATGATCTTCAATCCACTAACTCAATGCCGTTCTAGGAGGCCCGACTCTCAGCATAAAGCCAAATAGGCAGAGGGTGGTCCCCCCGCAGTTCAAATTGGTGGCCTCAACCTCTGATATTCTGTTTAAAGGGGCCAGTGCAACATAGCTAAATATGAATACATTAACACAAAAATAATCATAATACACACATAACAAATAATTAAGGAACAAAAATATAAAAAAAAAAAAACCAAAAACCACACAAGAAGACCAAACACATTAGCAATAACAAAACATACATAATTATATTTAAAAAATAGCAAAAATATTAAAATTAAGGAAATATTTACTTAAGAAAGGGACAAATCCCTGACTAAATCTTAACACTGGGAAGCTCTGGCTGCAAGGACAATGGCAGACTTGAAACACGGACGATGGTTTTGTACTGGAAAACATACTGTACAAATATAATCTTTGGGAAGGTGCATATAGTAAAACATATGTTATTTCGATCATCAATAATATATTAACTTGAAAATTTTCAAATGCTTATTTCAAAATGTTGCTTATTTCAACGTGCATTTCTTTGTATTCTGTGTTTGGTAGACAGAAATTTCTTTGGAAATCGCTTGATAGCCTCTTTTTTTCTTTTAATTACTAATTTGTCGTTAATTTACAGTAACAGCCTGGCATAACACCTGCATTGTCTCCAGTAAATTCTCATTCTGTAGCTCATAGAGAAAGAGGTCAGAATTATATATTAGAAATCCTAATAATCATAATCGTCTACATGCTCTTGGGTGTTTCTTGATAGGTTCTATGGGTCTAAAACAACTACAACAAGTTGTCAGCTTCTGTGTGTAACTTGTTTTAAAGCTGAATCTGTTATTTTTTTCCCTAACTTTTGTCTCTCCAGTTACATGGTAGAGTAGTCACTTAGGACTGAAGCTGCAATTATGTGAGCTATGTACAAACATTTGGCTTTGATGGCTAAATCTAGTTTTATGACTACACTATGATTTTTGATTCTTTGATCTATCTTGTGTTAGCCGAGCTCTCTCTCAGTTCAATTCTTGTGAGTCAGGTCAACCTAAGGTTCACATGGGGCTCAGCAAGGGGTCAAAGTGTTTATCGCCATATGTATGGTCTTGTCAATTTTTTTTACGTTGGTCTGAACTCCCATTTTTACCCTTCTCTCCTGTGTGACTTCTTGTGTGGATATGAAGAGAGCCTATGCGCGAGAATCGTTTGTCACATTCAGAACAGCGATATGGCTTCTCTCCTGTGTGAATCCTTAAATGCTGCCGCAGTGTGCTGCTGTCAGAGAATCTTTTCCCACATTTAGAACAGCAATATGGCTTTTCTCCTGTATGAATTACTGAGTGTTTTTGAAGGCTGCTTGTGTCTAAGAATTGTTTACCACATTCAGAACAACAATGAGGTCTTTCTCCTGTGTGAAGTTTTGAGTGTCGTTGAAGACTATTCAGGTGTGAAAATCGTTTACCACATTCTGAACAGCAATACGGTTGCTCTCCAGTGTGAATTCTTTTGTGAATCTGAAGACGACTTATTTGGAAGAATCTTTTTCCACATTCGGAACACTGATGAGGTCGGTCTCCAGTATGAATTCTTTTGTGCTTTCGAAGGCCGTTTCTACCAGAGCATTGTTTGCCACAATATGGACAGCAATATGGCCTCTTTCCGGTATGAATTAACAGATGGTCTTCATAATCATATTTGCATTTAAAGCTTTTCCCACACTCTTGGCAGACATGCAAAGCTACTGATTTTTTTTTCTTCACCTGATAATTATCTATAGCATCTATTCTTATCAATTTTACAATAGGAATATGTTTATTTTGCAAGGCGGCTAGTTTTAAACTCTCTGTTGTAAATGTTGATTCCTTCATGCTTTCATCACACTGCTCCTTTTGGGAACTGCATTGAAGATGGGTCTCAGAAAATAACTGGGAAGAACTGCCCCTGTCTTTAAAACCTGCATTAAGACAAATACATACAGTTTAGGTGATATAACAAATTTAAATACAATAAAATAAAATAAAAATTTCTAAACATATTTGACATAAACAACAACAAAAACACTGATTTCCATAGTGGATTTTCAAACACAAGATGTAGCTCAAAGTTGCTTTACAGGAGTTCAGAGAAACTGTTTCAAGAAAAGAAAAGGAAATTAAAATTAGACAAGAATCATAATGAGTAACTAACATACAAAAAATAAATATACAATTAACACATATATATGGAAAGGAAAAAGGAGAACTATACAAAATCTGCAGGGGTACCAAGGCCCAAAAACCACTCAGCTCCCATTGGGTATTCTACCAAACATAAACATGCTTAAGTAATTCATAATTTAAAAGGCTTGTCGAAGGAAAAAACAGCATATTCCTGTAAGGGATCAGTTTGATTAATATAACAGATCTCAAATACAATTTTGTTTTGAACCAGGCTGTGGGAATTGGTAATGGTGGCCCTGAAGAATGTCTGGACGAGGGGAAAGGACAATGTGACATCTAACATGTTGGTGGGGTGTACATTGGTGGAGGTATTTTTGACCATGAAACCATTTAGATCCGGTGTGTCCAACGATTCTGGAGGGCTGCAGAGGCTGTTGATTTTCTTTCCTGTCACTTTCTTCATCAGGGACCAATTTCTGCTGTCCTTTGACTTCTACTCCCTTTGTTTTAATTGTCATGTTTTTACAGATGCCATCATCTGAATTGATTTTTTTTCCCATTAAATTGCAGCCAAACAAAAATGAGATGTGAAGTTAGCCAAAAGATGACCAGCTAATTTCAATCTATTTCTCTCCAACCAGTTTCCTAATTAGAAACCGATTCTTGTTATGAATTAAACCTGTTATTTAGCTCCATGGCTTGCTGCTGCTCTCACTCTGCCATAAGAGACATTTCCAAAATGATTTATTTTCTTTTTTCTAAGGGAACCATCAAAATGTTTTATGGACCTAAACAGATCAACATTACTGAGACCTTCACCGTTCTTTATTTTGAGATATTGTATGATGGACAGACTGTCTCACTTTTGTGCCTCATTATTGTCTGACTGCTAATTACAGAAAATAGAATCAATTCAGGTGTATGCATCTTAAATAGCAAGTTAATTACAAATCAGGCAAAAGAAGTTAATTAACAGCAGAAACTGGTCACTAATCAAGAAAATGGTTAGAATGAAAGCCTGCAGCCATTGTGGCCCTACAGGATCGGAGTTGGACGCCCCTGATTAAGATAATCTGCTTTGCTCAACTTAACATAAACGTCGTTAGGGTTGGACTATGCTGGCAATCTATTCATTTTTATAGACAATACAAAATAATGCTACATTGGAAGTATTATCCATCCATCCATCCATTTTCTAACTGCTGGAGCCAATCCCAGCCAACACAGGGCACAGGGATCAATCCTGGGCAGGGTGCCAACCCACCGCAGGACACACACAAACACCAAGCACACACTAGGGCCAATTTAGAATCGCCAATCCACCTAACCTGCATGTCTTTGGATTGTGGGAGGAAACCGAGCGCCCGGAGGAAACCCACGAGACACGGGAGAACATGCAAACTCCACGCAGGGAGGACCCGGGAAGTGAACCCGGGTCTCCTAACTGCGAGGCAGCAGCGCTACCACTGCGCCACCGTGCCGCCCTGGAAGTATTATGCTCTACGTATTGCATTTTAATAGATTAAATGTTTTAAAACCTAGCAGGATTTAATCAATAATATTTTAGAATAAGCACTGTCAGGGATGCCAGGGTTGACGACCCGGCCGGGACGCCTTGAGGGACCAGAAGAGGGCGTGCGCCCACTTGGGATCACGTGGGAGCCGCCACCCTGATTGTTTTGGGGGCCACGGGTTAAGGGCTTGGAAGCCCAACCCTCTAGGGGCCTGTGGTCACCGCCAGGGGTGGTGATAATTGGTGTGTCGGAAGTGCTGAGGGGGAAGAGAAGCAGGGACACCCAGAGTGCTTCCGGGAGGACAGCCGGCACTTCCGCCACACTGGGGCGTGTCGGCGGGTGATTGCCGGGGAGCACCTGGAGCACATCCGGGTGTGGATAAAAGGGGCCGCCTCCCTTCATTTGAGGCTGGAGTCGGGTGGAAGTAGGACGAAGCAGGAGACGAGAGTGGAGGCGGCCCGAAGAGTGAAGGCATTGTGTGGCCAGGACTTTGAGGACTTTTGGGGTTTTGTGTGTGCACTTGAAACTTGTATATAGTTGTAAATAAACGTGTGGTGGTGGAAAAACAACATGTCTGCCTGTCTGTGCCCGGGTAACGTTCACAGCACTTACACTGGAAAGAAAGACTCCTTTATCTCTTTACTACCCTTAAAGGTTTTGCTCTGGCTGTTGGCCTTTCTCTCTTTCTCATGGGTGGGGGTTGAATTGAATTTAGTTTTGTTAAGTTTGACTTGATTGTATGGAATGTTACATGCTTTTAATAAAATTAAATTTAAAAAATGCTTTTTGATAACTTGATAAAGGTAACAGGTTAACAACATAGAGATTCAATAAAGCTGCTGGGAAAATGATAGAGGAGAAAGACATTCTGGTTGCTAAAAGAAACCTACACTCATTGATAGACAGGATGGATTTCAGATGTAGAACAGAGTGTGATATTTTATAAACTGTACTCACTTAAAAAAAAAAAAGTAGTACAATAAATCTGTTGCATCATGTCACACATTAACCTGTGTATTATGCAGAATGCCCCTCGGTTCTCCGAGTGCTGTGAACATGGCCACTCTCCCTGCATAAGCTAACCTAGCAGATGCTCTCTATCAAGGAGTACAGTCATGGGCAGAGTTAAAGTTTATGACCTGAGTAAACCTCTGACATGTCGTACATACTACTGTGACAACATATTTACAAAACAAAAAATCTCTCTTTGATCAAGTACATTAAAAATTAAAATGCTCCAACTTTCTCCATCCATCAATGCATTTTATAAACCACCTTATCTGGAGTAGGGCTGTGTGGAAACAAGAGCCTATCCCAGCAGGCATCAAGTGCAAAACAGGTACAGTTCCTGGACAAGGCGTCAGTCCATTGCAGGGTGAACAAACACACAAGGGCCAATTTAGCATTGACAATCTACCTAACCTGCATGTCCATCAAAACAGGCCAATCCCAGAACACTGTTAATGTTACTGTTGTAATTGATCTGCCAGCCAAATTAACAAAGGGTGAGCCTTCCAAAATAGCCCACAAAACAATACTCCCCCCAAAGCAAACATGAGCTTTCTAGACTGCGCAGGCCTTGGAAGAGAGGTCAGATATTAAATTCAAAGCAATTCTGAAAGCCAAGAGCACATCCCTACCAAATGCACTCTGAAACACAACAGACTCTCAAAACTAAAGTAAGCATCTGAAATGTGTTACCAGCAGACATTAGCAGACAAAATACCTTTCATACCATTCTACCAGCCCAAAGATTATGAAGGAGATTAAATTACTCACAGCCCTGCCTCTCTGCATTTTGCATCCTCACAAAGAGCAGCAAGCTAAAACTCAGGGCCTTACAGCCAGAGAGCCAAGTCTTCCCCAGGTGAGCTGCAAGGGAGCTCAAGTGAACAAGCAGGCTTCTGATTTTGCGGGTGTCATGTTACATCGAGGTCTCTCTCTCTCTCTCTCCCTCTCACTCACTCTTTTAAACCTTGCTACGTCCACCTCCAGGGCTGTGGAGTCGGTAGATAAATGCTCCGACTCCGACTCCTCAGTTTCTAAATCTTCCGACTCCTCTGTATGTATATACTGTGCTAATGTATTTTCTACATCCATTGAAGGAAAGGAAGGCAACATACATGTCATTTCACCACAGAACTACTGGCTAGGAAGCCAACACTCTACTATAATGCCAGATTAAAGACAAACACAATGAAAACAAGGTTTTGCTTATTTTATTTTTTTTTAAACAAGTGTCTGGATAGTAATAGCAGGCATAAAAATCAGGAACAGGAAATGTATTGGTTCAAAAATACAAACCACATTCTTTGGTAGTTTTAACTTTAAAAAAAAAACAAAAAAAAACTTAACTATATGAACTAAAAACAATATCTGGAAAACCTATATTAAACTTGGAATACAGTTATAGTTAAAGGAAAGGAAATAAATATGGCAGCCTCCATATTCCTCTGACCTCGGGTTCCCTTTAAATGCAATCTAAAATCAGTGGGCTTTAGGCTAGGTTCACAGCTCCCTGTAACAGTGGAACACGACACAATGGAAAGCGGTGCCGCACCTTACCTGTGCATTACATCCCATATAGTGACGCATACAGTCAATGAAAAGCGTGCTTCATGGTTACTTGACATGTTCGTTTTGTGGTAACATTATGCACTGCATGCATTCGGCTTTATTCTTACAGCAGAGAAGTAGTTCATTTTGACTGTTTGTGAATTGGGATATTTCAACTTACTTTTTTAATTCCCATTTAAATTTAGTAGGAGTCGGTTAACTTTTTGCCGACTCCGACTCCAGGTACCCAAAATTGTCTCCGACTCCACAGCCCTGTCCACCTCTTCCCCAAACAATCCCAGGCGACCCCCTAAACACCACCAGGGAGATATCACTCAGGACACCACCCTTCTTCAATTCACAAGCTCACAAGGAGGAGCTGGCAGCACACTTGGGGACCATGGAGTCAGAAAGTACCAGCTTACCCGGCTGAGCTGAGATGGAGTTCTCTCTTTGCTCTATTGGCTGACAAAGGAGTAGCAGCACTACATAAAGTGCCTACAACTCTACAACAGCCCTGGCAGTATTACACAACTGGACACATTCAATCGGTTTGCTGGGAAGAAGGAAGAATCAGCAGTCTCTTTAAAAAGGAGCCAAAAATGCAGAGGGGATTGCAATCATCTGTGTATATTTGTCTCTATGCAGCACTGCAATTACAAATCACCCTTGGATTACAGTTTCATTCTGGATTTATGTTTGTTGAAGCGATTTTCGTCTGAGCTGGTAAACGTGTTCTTACATGGAGCACTCCCAACATCTATGCTTCTTCACACAACATGTCAAACACTGTACTTTCCCAACATTCAGGAAACTGTTCATTTGGCATCTCAATTCATTCTCATGATCATCTGCACTTGTTGTACTGGACTGTGTCGTAAGTATTTTATTGTCTAGTGCTTGGTGATAATTATTTACATTCACGAAACACTATTAGGGACCTGGAGAGGCTTTACACATTTTTGTTTAAAATTGTTTTTTTTTTTCTCTACATTATCT
Source organism: Polypterus senegalus (assembly GCF_016835505.1). Lineage (NCBI taxonomy): Eukaryota > Metazoa > Chordata > Cladistia > Polypteriformes > Polypteridae > Polypterus > Polypterus senegalus. The sequence continues at coordinate 151,228,688 of NC_053161.1, forward strand.
GATTAATATATGCTTTATTATCTCTTTATTATTTATAGAGTCTTTGTGCCACTTATCAGTGTCTGCCCGTAATAAAGCAAACAAATTGCCATCTTTGGACTGTGTGAACCTTAGCAGCCTCGAGAGAACTACAAGGGTGTTCGGTTACCCCAAGGCCCTTAGTGAATTTCTGAGCAGAAACAAACTGGTGCCATGACCTGGAAACATTATAGGGGAAGGATGTTTTGAAAGAGAATTTGCTGTGATGCAAGAAACTCCTTGGCAGTTAGACGCTCTGATAAGCCACTGCACCAAAAGGAGTCCTCTTTAGTGCATCAGGATAAGCTGGTATTTTTGGACTTCAAGGCTCCAAAGCTCCAGTTTTGTGACAAAATTGATTACAGGTACATCCAGATACACAGTGAGACCGAAAGTTTGTGGACACTTGCCTATATGAGCCTGATGGACAACCTTTTCCAAAACAATGGGCATTACTAAGGAGTGGACCCCCTTCTGTGGCTATAACAGCCCCCACTCTTATGTGTCCATTCAGCCAAAAGAGAACTTGTGCGGTTAGGCACTGATGTTGGATGAGAAGACCGGGCTCACAATCAGCATTGCAATTCGTCTCAAAGGTGTTCAATAGGGTTGCAGTCAGGCCACTTGAGTTCCTCAATATCATTATGGACCAGGATTCGTACACAGGGGTACTGTCATGCTGGAACAGAAAACGGGTTTCCTCAAATTGTTGCCACTAAGTTAGAAACATTTAAATTGTCTAAAATGTTTTTATATGCTGTAACATTAACAGTAGAAATCACTGAAACCTAGGGGTTTAGTCCAGACCCGTTAAAACAGACCATTATCTCCTCTCCACCAGTTGGCTCTATACAGCGAAGAAGATAGCATCCTCTTGGAATCTGCCAAACCCAAATTCATCTATCAGACTAAGATAGTGAGGCGTGATTCATCACTCCAGAGTACACATTTCCACTACTGCAGAGTCCAACGATGGCATACTTTACGCCACTCCTGCCAACACTTGGCATTGTGTTTAATGATCTTAGGCTTGAGTGTAACTGCTTGGCCATTAAAACCCATTCTGAGGCAGTTTAGACCTTTGTTGTGAGTGATGCTACAGAAAACAGACTTCATTGTGGAGCTGTTGTTGCTTCTCAACACTTCAACTTCACAATAATAGCAGAACACAAATTTCAGGTACTCACGTGTGGTAAAGGTGGCATCCTCTGACAGTGCCATGGTTATAGTCACTGAGCTCTTTGGTACAACCTAATGTTTGTCAATTGATTTTCTCTTAGCTTCATCTTAGTTTAATCCTGATGCTCTGTATATTCAATTAATTATCATTATTATACATGGTGGTTCCAAAATCTACTAACCCCTACTTTTTCTGGGGTGGTGACCTGCGCCACCACCACCTGATCAAAGCACTGTGATGTCACTACATTGATGGATTAAAGGCCAGAAATCCTGATGACTGTCATCATCAAGTCCTTCCATGAGAACCCTGAATACCATGAGGACTGATTGAGGTCATTTATGTGAGGTAGAATGCCTAGAGGGGGCTGGGTGGTCTCGTGGCCTGGAAACCCTGCAGATTTTATTTTTTTTCTCCAGCCATCTCGAGTTTTTTTGGTTTTGTTTTGTTTTTTCTGTCCTCCCTGGCCATTGGACCTTACTTTTTTTCTATGTTAATTAGTGTTCCCTTATTCTATTTTTTGTTTTGTCTTTTTTCTCTTTCTTCATCATGTAAAGCACTTTGAGCTGCATAATTTGTATGAAACTGTGCTATATAAATAAATGTTGTTGGTGTTGGATATTGTAAGGCTGTATGCTTGATTTTATGGACCTGTTAGCAATAGGTGTGACTGAAAAACCTGAACTCAGTCACTTCTAGGGGAGTCCACATCATTTTGGCCATACAGAACATCAACAGTGTGTACCATAAAGAAAATTAGGGGGTCAAATAACTGGGGTAAGACAAAAATAAATAAAGTTATTGATTTAATTAGGATAAGCTGGTTCTAGTCCAAACTGAAAGGAGAAAAGGGGAAACCGTGCAAGGTAAAATATAAGCAAACTAAGATGTACAAATACAACAAGGCTTCTGAGGTGATCCAAAAGGTAGATTGACTAATCAAGACACCTAACGACATCAGGGTGAAAGTGACATTCTCACTAGTGACCTCCAAATATAATTATGTAAAATTGAAAAAAATAAATTAGCTTAGACTGCTGTGTCCAGGAGCGGGCGCTAGCTCCCTAGGAATGAGTTCTTTTGTAATTGTGGTGTGTTACTTAAACCAAATCTATTTAGATGTCACATAAAAGGCGATACCCCTTCGTAGAGAAATGGCGGTAAGAAATAATGTAGGAGAAACAGCTTAGCTTTGTTTAATGTCGGCTTATGCTGCATATCAGATGAATGAAGTCAATGACAAAACCCGGTTCAGAAATGGGGGCCAGGGGTGTAGAGTCTGTCGATGTCGTTGGTGCAGTGGAAGGCATTTTCAAAAACAGATGACGGTTTTTACCATCCGTCTGTTGGCTTCAAAAGGTGTGCCGGGCAAGGTTCTGAGACTTTATATTGTTTTCTCCATGTGCAGAGCCCCACCTCAGGCAAACATGCAGTTCCAAACAAGGTGTTTAAACGAGGATACAATTCCATGTTGACTTAACAGATAGAAACACTTTCCATTTGTTTCAATCTGTCTTATGTCATACTGCTTGCCTAGCATTTCTATGTGATGAGCGCCTGTGCTTAGTCTGGCAATGTGTAAGCTGTGCATGTGAGCATAAACAAAGCAGATTTATAACATATTTCCACAGAGCACAGTGACATACTAAACTTATGATACCAACTGTTAAAAACACATGCTTTTACATGCAAACACAAAGCACTACGAGTACTAAGAATCTGATGTGTCTATCAAGTCTAATGCCATTAGGTTGAATTTTTCAGATCAACAATACAAAAACACTTTGCTTCACATATTAACAATAATATACTGCAGATGTTCAATCAGACAGTTGTGGCGAGCGAGCGCCCTCTTCTCTGCGGTGGTGTGCTGGGGAGGCAGCATTAAGAAGAGGGATGCCTTACCCCTGGAAAAACTGGTGAGGAAGGCAGGCTTTATTGTCGGCACGGAGCTGGACAGTTTGACATCCGAGGCAGATCGATGGGTGCTGAGCAGGCGCCTGTCAATCATGGAGAATCCACTGAACAGGATCATCTCCAGACAGAGGAGCAGCTTCAGCGACAGACTGCTGTCACCGTCCTGCTCCACTGACAGACTGAGGAGATCGTTCCTCCGCCACACTACGCGACTCTTTAATTCCACCCGGAGGGGGGTAAACGTTAACATTATACAAAGTTATTATCTGTTTTACCTGCATTTTTATCACTCTTTAATTCAATATTGTTTTTTATCAGTATGCTGCTGCTGGAGTATGTGCATTTCTCCTTTGGATTAATAAAGTATCTATCTATCTATTAGGAAAATGTACCTCTATTTTGTTGTATAGTCCATTCATTGCTGATAATAAATCTCCCCACTCACCACATATCTTCTTATATAATACGCTACCGTGGCTGTCCGTTTGTCTGTACAGGATTTTTGTAGCTCACAAAAAGTTTGACCTATTGACCTGAAATTTGGTACACATATACTACGTCACCTCTACTATCTGCTTTCGGGGTGATGATTGACCTCCAAGGCTATTCCTTTTATTTTATTTTATTTTATTTTATTTTAGAATCAACTCTCGGCGGCAGCCAGCAGGGCGGCTGTGTGGCTCTTGCGTATGGGCGCCTTTCTCATTCCTACCACGTTCGCCGTCACTTCCCCTACCTCTTCATATCTTAAATCATTCTTGAGGCAGAACATACTAAGTAATTACAACACAAAAACTGACTTAATCAGTTTTGACACGAAAAGATGCCGATAGAAGAAGAGAAGAAGCGAGCCGGTAGGGTAGAGAAAAGAAGATCTGCTCAGGAAGCAGCAAGTGCATCAGCCTCTGAACAAATGAAGGCTAAACGTACAGAGAAAGAGAATGAAAACAAGGAATGCTCAAGTCAAGTGTATTCACTGCATGTTATCCACTGCTCTCTCTTCTGTTTCTTTTCCCGGTTTTCTGTGTTGCCGATCTGCACCATCACCACCTAATCAAAGCACCGTGATGTCCCTACATTGATGGATTAAAAGCCAGAAGTCCACATGACCATCATCATCAAGTCCTTCCAAGAGAACCCTAAATACAAAGAGGATTGTTTTATTTATGTTAGGTAGAATGCCCAGAGGGGGCTGGACGGTCCTGTGGCCTGGAACCCCTACAGATTTTATTTTTTTCTCTCCAGTCGTCTGGAGTTTTTGTTTTGTTATTTCTGTCCTCCCTGGTCATTGGACCTTACTCTTATTCTATGTTGACTTATTCCAATACTTACTTTGTCTTTTATTTCTCTTTTCTTCATCATGTAAAACACTTTGAGCTACACTATTTGTATGAAAATGTGCTATATAAATAAATGTTGTTGTTGTTATCATGCAGTGCGCCGTTCCTGGTCATAAAATATTTGGTCATTTCCATGCATTCAAACATCAGCTCGTCAGTGAAGCACACCAACAAAACCAAAAGGGACGGAGGAAGGTATGAAATTAGAATCTTTAAAGTCTCATTACAAATAAATAGACAGGCAGTGTGGCATAGTGGTCAAGGCTTTGGACTTCAGACCCCAAGGATGGGGGTTCAGATCACCTTGTGATCATGAGCACTCTCTTCACTTGTCTGTACTCCGGTTGGAAAAACAAAAGTGATTTACATAAAGGTGTCTGCCAGAAAAATAAATAGATTATCAAACTTACACTCATGGGGCCCAGATACATCTAGGAGATGTGATATGGAAATCCATAAAGCCATGAGGAATACATTTAAACTACACACAGGATTAAAGTCTTGAACAAACAGCATGGCCAAACTAAACATGTTCTCCATAATGCTAGTTCTGCAAATGACATGTCACTCAATGAACTCATACATTTAGGAGTTTCTCCTCACTGTTCAATAATGAACTATTATTTAAGTTTATGTCAGCATTACTTTTAATTTGGCTTATTGTTTGTATACTTAACCTGTGTAAGTGGTACTGAACCAAACTGAAAGGGGAAATGGGGAAATACTGAGCAATTTTAATATAAATCAAAGTGAAGCTTGCAAATAAAATGTTGCAAAATATAAAAATGCAATAAGGTTAGTATAAAAAAGACTGTTTAAAATATATTTTCTCACTTGTTTTAAGCAATGAAACTGATAAGACTGTGTAACCGCTTCTCACAAACAGAAATAAGTATGCATAATCTTAAAGTACCTACTGTATAAGATTCTCTCTTTTTTTTTTTTTTAAGTTACACAACTTATGCACTCCAGAGGAGTTACTATAATTATACATTTCTGAAATATACTTTAGCTGTACCTGCATCTTTAATCTTGGGTAATTCCTGGCTTGAAGTGACAGAATGCTGCTGTAGAAAAGGATCAACAGAAGTTGTCTTTTTCAGTGAAGCTGGACACTCCGGTAAACTGGACTCCTCTTTCACTGGGGAAATACTTTCCTTGATGATATTTACACTGTCACAGGTTTCACTTTTGAGATTCATGGAGATGTGGCTGGTATCCTCCGTTTTAATGTTAAAACGCTCCTCCTCGCAATCCTCCTCTTTAATAGCAGACTTCCCCTCTTCGCAATCCATCCTGCTCATGCAAAGACCCTTTGGAGAAATGGGCACAGAGTCCCACTCACAGTCCTCTTGTTTGATGCGAGCCAGCCTTTGCTCTATGACGTCATCTTTTGACGAGCCCATGTTCAGCGCAACCCTTTCTATGGTTTGTGCGGCCCTTTTCATATTCTTAGCGCCAGACTCCAAGCCATTAACTCACAGCTTGATCAGGTGAACTAGAAAGGCCACATCTTTCCCACTAAAAGAAAAAAAAAAAAAATCAAATAATTACTTTAATAAAAGTAAACAAACACACTTTTGTGTTCCCTTTCCAGCCCTCCTATGCGCACAAACCAAAAGAAAGTTTTACAGAGAAATTTTAAAACGTCTAACTCCATGGTCTTGAGAATCTTTCTGGCACATTAACTGTGAGTCCCGACTAGTATCGTGCCATGTCCAAGTGTCTTTCTGTTACCTTACCAGAGGTGCTACACACTTTCTGAGATAGCACTCCTTAGCCCTTCACTCTCCCCACTTTGATAAGCTTGTTCAAAAAAAAAAACCAAAATGCCCACCAGAAGGGGCCTTCTTTGATGGTTTCATCACATCAGTGACATAGACAATAATGGAGGGAGGGTTGTACATTTGAAAAAAGGTACCACTTCAGCAATCTTGAGTCTAAATTTCCTTTTGGGGTTAATAAAGTTTATCAAACTAAATTATTAATATTAGGGATAAACAAATGTTGGGTAAATTATGATGTTCAATGCTTTCTCTGCTACATCTACTAATTCCAACATAGATATTTCTCATACCTCACTATTTGCTCAAAACTATCAATTCGGTTTTGCAAGCAATTGCACCTGATTAATTTCTGTTATCAGCTGAAAACTTAAATAAGGTAAATATTACAATTTTTATTTTCTTAAATATTATTGCCATTTGACACTTACTTTAGTTTCAAGAACAAATTGAACAAAAGTAACAGGTAATTTTGTTTGGTTATAACATTACTTAGTTATTTTAAAAGGAAACATGGCATGCTGCAGCCATGAACATCTACGTAAAAAAGGATTTTGCTTTCTGGCTGCCTTGATTGAATGTCTTGTCTTTATCAAAGGACTAGCAGGCTATGGTGCACACAATGTAAGCAGCTTATTTGTTCGGATGGTGCTCCTGCAGATCACTAATTAAACCCTGAAAACTCTTCACCTAACTCCTGCCAAACAAAGCAAATATGGTAAACTGCCAATTTTACTAAGTGCCATTTATGGTGGCAAATAACAGCCACCACTTTACCTATTAACACTAGAATTACCAGAGTCTATGGAAAAACTTGTAGATCTGGCACACCTTAAAACCGTTCACACCTCTCCACCAGCGTCTTTTGTCTTCTAAATGTGCCAATTAAGATGAGCAGCAAACAGTCGGCTATTCCATCCCCCACCATCGCAGAACATTCACTAAGTTTTCCCAGTTTGTGCCTTGTTTGATTATCTGGGAGTGACTGAACTGCTGGAGTTTTAGAGTGGAAATAATAGATCGTTATTTGGAACACATGCATTTCATGTGTGTTCTGTTTCTACAGTAATCCGTGCAAACACATTATTAAAACAGAAACTTTTTCATATTTTAGTAATAAATGTTACAAAATGTAGGCATAAACTATAGAATGTGTGAAGCTTGATTTCCAAAGATCAAATAAACACTTTCATAAAAGGTTCAAGGATGATACAATAGCTTCCATGACGTAGCACTAAGATTTAGAGTCTCTGAGCGCAGCAGTCCTGCCGTGCCTCAGAGACGCAAGTTCGATTCCCCCCTGGTGTGAAAGTGTTATTTTTTTTTTTCTTTTTAACCTCAAACGGACATAAAATTTATAAATTGGTATGCACCGTCAGTTAATGAGATAGTTATATTTTCATGTGGGATGCTCCTTTTAAAATATTTTTTAACAATTGTAACTTTAAATTTAGCCTCACTTATCATCACCAAAAATGAACAGTGCATTTCATGGCTGATGCAAAGTGAAAGTGAATAAGTCTCTTTTAACCAACTGAATCCATCAACAAAAAAAACTTTAAACTTCAATCATCCAATTTGTCATTCCAGGCCTTTACTTCCCTCATTTCAACAGGTTTGTGATTTCTATCAGTCAGTATTAAGACATAAGCAAAGAAGAGGTCCTTTATCAAAGCTGTATTGGAATTTATTCATAACAGATTGTTGATGGGTATTTTGAGTTGCCACATATATTGAGCATATTTTTACTATTATAACTATCCAGCAAATACACTTATGAAGTTATAAGAGGTAAAGAAGCACATCAAGATATTAAGAGGTAAGCTACTTCTTTTGCAATATTTCCAAAGGCTCCTCAAAGTCTAATTTCACTAATAAAAGGCTGTGTTTTGCTGCAGTCTGAGAACAGAGCATCAGGAGATCATAACCCAGCAAGCATCAGACTCAAGGGAGTGAGAACAAATGGGGAGGAGGCCAGTCCATCACAGGGTGAACTCACACAGCAAGGATAAACAGGGCAATGCCAATTCACTGAGCCTTCATATCCCTGGATTGTGGAAGGTATGGAAGTTAAAAGACTTAAAAGAATTAATTAGCCTTTATTAAGCATTAGCAAGCAAGGACTTTGCTAGAAGCTTCTGTGAGCAGTTTTGAAATAAGTGCATGGCAAACTGCATGTATGCAGGATATATAGTATGGAAGGTAGCTCACGTGGGAGAGTCTTGCCTTTTGGATATGTGGGCCAATAAGAATGTTGTAGCTATGCAAACTCACTTTGTCTTTTTACGAGGTAGCAAATCAAAAACAAGCATTAAGAGTATGATGGGTGTACAACTAATCAGCATTAAACTGCTATGCAAACTCACTTTATACCCAACTATAAAAATCATTCAAGTTTATGCCTATGTAATCTGAAAAAAGCATAAATAACGAGTGAAATGTCTGCTCGGAGACTTTCCTGTTTGTCAGACTCTGGTTACGGGGAGTCCCGTTGCATGAAACGAGAAAGACCCGCGTGACAATTTTCTGCCTGTCTGATTCATCCACTACAGAGAATAAACAAGACCACGAGGGGGAGATCAGTTCAACCACTGATGAAACAGAGCACCCACAGCGAACATACAGGCCCGGTACGTAAACGCAGTCTCATTGATTGCGGGGCTGCAGACTGCGCCACCATGCCGCAAATTGTGAACCTGGCCTACAGCGAAATGTAGTTGTCTTTAGGACCTTTAATGGTCTGTACTGTGTCATACCAAAATGAATAATTGTAAAAAAATTCTGAATTACTGACTTAAGATGCACTGCAAAAACTTATGTAGCTCAACTCTGTTAGCTGTTCAAAGAAAAATAGATCAACTTAAAAAAGACTCTCCCACCGCTGGTGCACAGGTATAACTGGTGCGCTGTCTGCAGGATGGAACATTAAAAAAAGTTTACCGGAAATGTGTGTCCCGCTTAGTCATACATCCGCCCAATCGCTCGTCTAACGAATAAGTTACAAAACCATTCGGGATCGGTTCAGAACTCCGTCCCTTTTCTGGTTAGAAACTGAGTTGCCTGTTCACGCTGTGTCAGATAATACATCTGAAGAACAATTGTTGCATTCAAGAGCCTTCACGTCAGGCGTGTTACTCAATCATCTCGTCAGGAATTTGTTCGATCGCCACCTACACTCGTTGCTCTCTCCGAGACTAACTGTCGTCCGGTCACTGTACTGACTTCTCTCCGCATTACTTGTGCCAGCAGGCTGTACTTCCTCTTAAAACTGACTCAGGTCCACGAGTTGTGCTCACTGATATCTTCCTGGAATTGGCGTCTGGCGTCACTATCCTCCGTGCTACACGAATCTCGCGCTATATTTCGCTTCGTACCCCTGCGTTGGCCCAAGTACTCACCACAAACATCTATTCAGTCCTACAAAGGTGAAAGAAACAGCCGCGAACTCGCTGTTTCAAAGCGGCCCCGATCATATTATTTGCATGTGACTCAGAGAAACATTTAACCCGACCAACGAAGCCACGCCTTTTTCCGAATTATCACCAATAGGCAGCCGAGCTGATTCTTGGCGCAGGAAAAGGAGAAGCCGCGAAGTTCCGTTTACTCAGTTTTAGTTCCTAAGTGTCACCGAACGGAGCAGGTCATGTTAAATGAAACCCCCTCAAGTGACACCATGGCAGCAGAACTGGGTGCTTGTTTTGGCAGGCTGTGAATAACACAGACGAGGAAAATGCACAAAAAAGAGCATGCCAGCCGTCTGCCAGCAAAAGAGCAGCTCTTACATGTTCAAATATACAACACTAGCGACTGGGAGCCCGATCGAATCGGGCTACAAATTCAACATTTGTGAAATCCACACTTTCTCTGCAAAGAATTATTTGTTTAATTAAGTCTTTGAAATGATTTTGTTATCATGGCACTGATTTGTGGTTAAAATAGACCTTTTTCTGTCGCCGGAAGGCACGGGCTGCTCGATTTCTTTCAACCCGTGCTGAATTTGTGGCTGTTCGAGCTTCTTAAGTCGCTTGTGCACGGCTGGCACGATGTCTGTCAGCGTTAGTAGCATTCTGTAGCGCAAGTTCTTCATCTATCCTTTGTGTCCGATTTGCACGATCTCTTTCAGCGTTAGTAGCATTTGTAGTCGTACGCTGCTCATCCGTTTGTTGTGCTCGCTGTGTACGTATGGTCGCATTAGCAAGTCTACGTTCCACGTCAGTCATGTGACTTCGTTTCCTACGCATCCTTCTTGGAGCTGCTCGAGGTATTGCTGCGAACACCATGCATACGAATAGTATCACATTATATATAAGGATGTTAAATCCCCATCCCTAGAATGTAAAAGCAAATATATATATATCAATAAATCAATCAATCAACATTTATTTATATAGCACATTTTCATACAAAAAATGTAGCTCAAAGTGCTTTACAAAATTAAGAATAGAAAAATAGAAGACACAATAAAAAATAAACATAAGTCAACATTAATTAACATAGAATAAGAAAGGTCCGATGGCCAGGGTGGACAGAAAAAAAAAACTCCAAAGGCTGGAGAAAAAAAAAAAATCTGTAGGGATTCCAGACCAAGAGACCGCCCAGTCCCCTCTGGGCAATCTACCTAACAATAAGTCAAACAGTCCTCTTTGTATTTAGGGTTTTCATGGAAGGATATATATATATACATACAGTGGTGTGAAAAACTATTTGCCCCCTTCCTGATTTCTTATTCTTTTGCATGTTTGTCACACAGAATGTTTCTGATCATCAAACACATTTAACCATTAGTCAAATATAACACAAGTAAACACAAAATACAGTTTTTAAATGATGGTTTTTATTATTTAGGGAGAAAAAATCCAAACCTATATGGCCCTGTGTGAAAAAGTAATTGCCCCCTGAACCTAATAACTGGTTGGGCCTCCCTTAGCAGCAATAACTGCAATCAAGCGTTTGCAATAACTTGCAATGAGTCTTTTACAGCGCTCTGGAGGAATTTTGGCCCACTCATCTTTGCAGAATTGTTGTAATTCAGCTTTATTTGAGGGTTTTCTAGCATGAACCACCTTTTTAAGGTCATGCCATAGCATCTCAATTGGATTCAGGTCAGGACTTTGACTAGGCCACTCCAAAGTCTTCATTTTGTTTTTCTTCAGCCATTCAGAGGTGGATTTGCTGGTGTGTTTTGGGTCATTGTCCTGTTGCAGCACCCAAGATCGCTTCAGCTTGAGTTGACGAACAGATGGCCGGACATTCTCCTTCAGGATTTTTTGGTAGACAGTAGAATTCATGGTTCCATCTATCACAGCAAGCCTTCCAGGTCCTGAAGCAGCAAAACAACCCCAGACCATCACACTACCACCACCATATTTTACTGTTGGTATGATGTTCTTTTTCTGAAATGCTGTGTTCCTTTTACGCCAGATGTAACGGGACATTTGCCTTCCAAAAGTTCAACTTTTGTCTCATCAGTCCACAAGGTATTTTCCCAAAAGTCTTGGCAATCATTGAGATGTTTCTTAGCAAAATTGAGACGAGCACTAATGTTCTTTTGCTTAACAGTGGTTTGTGTCTTGGAAATCTGCCATGCAGGCCGTTTTTGCCCAGTCTCTTTCTTATGGTGGAGACGTGAACACTGACCTTAATTGAGGCAAGTGAGGCCTGCAGTTCTTCAGACGTTGTCCTGGGGTCTTTTTGACCTCTCGGATGAGTCGCCTCTGCGCTCTTGGGTTAATTTTGGTCGGCCGGCCACTCCTGGGAAGGTTCACCACTGTTCCATGTTTTGCCATTTGTGGATAATGGCTCTCACTGTGGTTCGCTGGAGTCCCAAAGCTTTAGAAATGGCTTTATAACCTTTACCAGACTGATAGATCTCAATTACTTCTGTTCTCATTTGTTCCTGAATTTCTTTGGATCTTGGCATGATATCTAGCTTTTGAGGTGCTTTTGGTCTACTTCTCTGTGTCAGGCAGCTCCTATTTAAGTGATTTCTTGATTGAAACAGGTGTGGCAGTAATCAGGCCTGGGGTGGCTACGGAAATTGAACTCAGGTGTGATACACCACAGTTAGGTTATTTTTTAACAAGGGGCAATTACTTTTTCACACAGGGCCATGTAGGTTTGGATTTTTTTCTCCCTAAATAATAAAAAGCATCATTTAAAAACTGCATTTTGTGTTTACGTATGTTATATTTGACTAATGGTTAAATGTGTTTGATGATCAGAAACATTTTGTGTCACAAACATGCAAAAGAATAAGAAATCAGGAAGGGGGCAAATAGTTCTTCACACCACTGTATATATATATATATATATATATATATATATATATATATATATATATATATATATATACAGTATATTATAATATATATTATTATAGATATATATTATATATATATAATGTGTACGTGCGTGTGGCTGTGTGTTTTTGTGTGTATGTACTAGATTCTAAAAGTTAAAAATCACCAAGAAATGTTCACTCTTTATATAAATTAACACTTTACTTATTATGGTGCTACTCTAATGATTTAAATATCTAGTAAAGACATTACTAATGTTGCAAATGGCTATTACTTGTTGAAATGACTGATTTGTTATGTAACTTTACATTATATAAAAAGCAACAATGACCAATTCCAAGAACCACTTTAAAGCAGCACCAACTTGATCTACCCCAAAGGAAGAAGTCTGGTGGTGTCAGATCCGGCGACCGTGGTGGCCAAAGCCCATTTGAAATTACCCTTTTGCTGAAGAAGAACTCGACTTTCTGCCATGCTCCTTGACGATATGTGAAACTTTGCTCCATCTTGCTGAAAGTCTCATTTTTCTTCTTTTGGCTGCTCTCATTGGGGGTTGCCACAGTGGATCATCTTCTTCCATATCTTTCTGTCCTCTGCATCTTGTTCTGTCACACCCATCACCTGCATGTCCTCTCTCACCACATCCATAATCCTTCTCTTAGGCCTTCATCTCTTTCTCTTCCCTGGCAGCTCTATCCTTAGCATCCTTTTCCCAATATACCCAGCATCTCTCCTCTGCACATGTCGAAGCCAACACAATCTCACCTATCTAATTTTTTCTCCCAACCATCCAACTTGAGCTGACCCTCTAATGTCCTCATTTCTAATCCTATGCATCATCATCACACCCAATGCAAATCTTAGCATCTTTAACTCTGCCACCTCCAGCTCTGTCTCCTGCTTTCTGGTCAGTGCCACCATCTCCAACCCATAACATAGCTGGTCTCAATACCGTCCTGTAGACCGTCTCTTTCACTCTTGCTGATACCCATCTGTCATCAGTCCTGACACTCTACTCCACCCATTCCACCCTGCCTGCACTCTCTTTTTCACCTCTCTTCCACACTCCCCGTTACTCTGTACTGTTGATCCCAAGTATTTAAACTCATCCACCTTCGCCAACTCTACTCCCTGCATCCTCACCATTTTACTGACCTCCCCCTCATTTACACACATGTATTCTGTCTTGTTCCTACTGACCTTCATTCCTCTCCTTTCTAGAGCATATGTCCACCTCTCCAGGGTCTCTTCAATCTGCTCACTACTATCGCTAAAGATCACAATGTCATCAGCAAACATCCATGTGGACTCCTGTCTAATCTCATCTGTCAACCTGTCCATCACCATTGCAAATAAGAAAGGGCTCAGAGCCGATCCCTGATGTAATCCCACCTCCACCATGAATGCATCCGTCACTCCTACTGCAGACCTCACCACAGTCACACTTCCCTCGTACATATCCTGTGCAACTCTTACATATTTCTCTGCCACTCCCGACTTCCTCACACAATACCACAACTCCTCTCGAGACACCCTGTCATGTGCTTTCTTCAGGTCCACAAAGATGCAATGCAACTCCTTCTGACCTTCTCTAAACTTCTCCATCAACATCCTCAGAGCAAACATTGCATCTTTGGTGCACTTTCTTGGCATGGAACCATAATGCTCCTCACTAATCATCACCTCACTTCTTAACCTAGCTTCCACTACTCTTTCCCATAACTTCATGCTGTGGCTCATCAATTTCATTCCCTTGTAGTTACTGCAGTCCTGCACATCCCCTTTATTCTTAAATCTCTGCACCAGTACACTTCTTCTCCACTCCTCAGACATCCTCTCACTTTCCAAGATTCCATTAAACAATTTGGTTAAAAATTCCACTGCCATCTCTCCTAAACACCTCCATGCTTCCACAGGTATGTCATCTGGACCAACGGCTTTTCCATTCTTCACCCTCTTCATAGCTGTCCTTTATACCTCCTTGCTAATCCATTGCACTTCCTGATTCACTATCTCCACATCATCCAACCTCTTCTCTCTCTCGTTGTCTTCATTCATCAGCCTCTCAAGGTACTCTTTCCATCTACTCAACACACTCTCCTTGCTTGTGAGTACGTTTCCATCTTTATCCTTTATCACCCTAACTTGCTGCACATCCCAGCTCAGTTCCTGTGTCTAGCCAATCGGTACAAGTCCTTTTCTCCCTACTTAGTGTCCACCCTCTCATAGAACTCATCATATGCCTTTACTTTAGCCTTCGCCACGTCTCTCTTCACTTTGTGCCTTATCTCCTTGTACTCCTGTCTACTTCTGCATCTCTCTGACTATCCCACTTATTCTTTGCCATCCTCTTCCTCTGTATACTCTCCTGTACTTCCCCATTCCACCACAAGGTTTTCTTTTCCTCTTTCCTCTGTCCAGATGTCACGCCAAGCACCCTTCTTGCTGTCACCCTTACTACATCAGCTGTAGTTTCCCAAATGTCTGGTAATTCTTCACTACCACCCAGTGCCTGTCTCACCTTCTCCCTAAATTCAACCTTGCAGTCTTCCTTTTTCAAATTCCACCATTTGATCCTTGGCTCTGCCCTCACTCTCTTCCTCTTCTTGATCTCTAACGTTATCCTACAGACCACCATCTTATGGTGTTTAACTACACTTTCCCCTGCCACCACTTTGCAGTCTTCAATCTCATTCAGATTGACTCTTCTGCATAGGATGTAATCTACCTGTGTGCATCTTCCTCCACTCTTGTATGTCACCCTATGTTCGTCCGTCTTCTTAAAATACTTATTCGCCACAGCCATGTCCATACTTTTGGCAAAATCCACTATCCTCTGGCCTTGTTCATTCCTCTCCTTGACTCCATACCTTCCCATCACCTCCTCATCTCTTTTGTTCCCTTCACCAACATGTTCATTGAAATTCACTCCAATCAGCACTTTCTGTCCCTTGGGTACACTATTCATCACTTCATCCAACTCACTCCAAAAATCTTCTTTCTCACCCATTGCACACCCAACTTGCAGGACATATGCACTAACAACATTCATCATCACACCTCCAATTTCCAGCTTCATAATCACTACTCTGTCTGAAACTCTATGCACCTCAAAAACACTCTTGACATACTGTTCCTTCAGAATAACCCCTACTCCATTTCTCCTCCCATCCACAGCATGATAGAACAATTTGAATCCACCTTAAATCCACCTGGCCTTACTACCCTTCCATTTAGTCTCTTGCACGAACAATATATCAACCTTCCTTCTCTCCCCTTACCAGTCATACTGCCAGCATTCAAAGTTCCTACCCTCAGTTCCACTCTCTTTACCTTCCTCCTCTCTTCCTGCCTCCAGACACGTCTCCACCCTCATCTTCTCTTTCTTCTTCGACCAACAGTAGCCCAATTTCTGCCAGCACCCTGTTGACTAACAGTACGGGTGGTGGTCATTGTTAACCCGGGGCTCGACCGATCCGCTATGGAAATTTGTATTGTTGTCGGCATATTAATTTGGCAAAATTTTACACCGGATTTCCTTCCTGACATAACCTTCCCCATTTATTCAGGCCTGGGCCCGGCACAAAGAAACACACTGGTTTGTGCAGCTCCATCTTGCTGGAAGTAACCTTCCATTAATTCACGACCATCCTGTTGATTCTGACATGAAGACACACTGCTCAGTACTGTAAGCCACCATACTGATGAGAAGTCAAGGGGTGTGTGAAGGGGTATATGCGGTATACACCCAGAAGTTGGAGACGGAAGGTTAAAAGTCGCGATGGCTGCCCAGTACCTACCTCATCGCTCCGACGCAGGGACATCCCAGCTTGTTCGAAGCTCCATATACTGAGGAGCACATTGCACATTGTATCATTCAGATTGCTTCGTCCTAGTGAGAGTTATTACATAATATTCTGGGCATCTTTTGAGTGAATCCCTGTGGTATAGGAAAATAAATATACAGTATATACACTAACATGAAAATATACTAAAAAAATAACTAAAAATATAAATATACTAGCAAAATACCCGCACTTCGCAGGGGTGAAGTACTGCCTTAAAATTTTTAATAAGAAGAAAATTAAACCTTTTAAAAATGAGGGAAAATATACCAAAAATTATTTGTTAAGGATTTCTTTGTATACCACGTGTTCAGTTCGGCCCACTGGTTGTAATATGACCAAGCTGTGTGCTGAGCTTACTCTTGAGGATGCAACGTACAGTTGGCCATGTGAAAAGTAATCTTGTTTCAGATCTCACAGCTTGGATTGCTGCTGTCATAATCAGTTTGAGTTTCATGGTTTGTTTCAATTACGACAGTATTTGCAGGACTTCTTGTGTTGAAGTGACATTCGGCATCTGTCAAGCATTTTAAGCAACCAGTGAAACCGATGAAACAACCGGTTTCATCGATAACTTCACATCCAGCTTTTGAGAGTTGAAACATTCACAAACATCAAAGTGTCTACTACTGAAATCGTCGCCTGTGAATCTAAGATGTTTAAGAGGCTTTGGTGGTTGTCAAAATGTGTAAAATATTTGGCCATTTTGGTACACTTGAAAGCGACAACCGAACAATTCAACGGCAGCCATCATCTCACATGCAGAACCATAGGTGAAGGGCTTAAACATTTCACTCTTCTAGTGCTCCTGTGTAGTATAATTATCTCCTGTACCGTCATCAGCCCACACCTTGAACCTGTCCCAGTCATTCAATACATAAGACACAATGTTCCTCTGGATATCAAGAGTGAGCCTGATATGGCTGTGCAATATGTAACAAAGAGAATGGAAAAGGTAGGTGGTATGTCCAGGCATGGAAACCACTCGGTAAGTGACAGATCTTTGATCGATGGTGATCACCTCGATAGACATGTTAATGGGGGTACGGCTGGAATGATAAAGGAAATGGGTAACTGAACAATGTAAAGTAAGTCTAAAATACCTACATAATAACTATAATCGTAATAAACGAACAATAAAACAGCGAAGAAGCCGTGGATTAAATAAAGAGGCTGCAGTTATCAGCAGGGAGACGTGAATCCCGTGGCAAAGCAAGGAAGGGAATTTTAGAGACCAGAGCGACGGACGACCTTATATAGGCAGGCAGCCAACAACATGGGAGGTGTTGAGATGGGGGACCCAACGCCGCCTCACACAGGACGTATATATGTATGTAAGTAGGATTCAGTTAGCGTTGGGAACCCGCGTACCAAATTTCTTCAAGATAGGCACATAAATAACAAAGACCGTTGGAAAGTTCAATATGGCAGCCGACAGTGGCGTCATATCACCAAAATAAGTACGTACATTGGTTTCGGTTAGCAAAGGGAATCCACCTACCAAATTTCATGAAGATGGGGCCATAAATAAGAAAGTTGAACATGACGGACGTTGTCGACCGTTATGACGTTACATGTAGAATTTTGAAATGAAACCTGCTTAACTTTTGTAAGTAAGCTGTAAGAAATGAGCCTGCCAAATTTCAGCCTTCTACCTACATGGGAAGTTGGAGAGTTAGTGACATTGGAAAGTTCAATATGGCGGCCAACAGTGACGTCGTACCACTGAAATAAGTACATACATTGGTTTCGGTTAGCGCAGGGAGGCCGCCTACTAACTTTCGTGAAGATGGGGCCATAAATAAGAAAGTTCAACATGGCAGACGTTGTCGACCGTAATGACCGTTATGTGTAAAATTTTGAAATGAAACCTTCTTATCTTTTGTAAGTAAGCTGTAAGGAATAAGCCTGCCAAATATCAGCCTTCTACCTACACAGGAAGTTGGAGAATTAGTGATGAATCAGTGAGTCAGTCAGTGAGTGAGTAAGTCAGTGAGGGCTTTGCCTTTTATTAGTACAGATATATATTTTATACTAGCAAAATACCCGCACTTCACAGCGGAGAGTATTGTGTTAAATAAGTAATGAAAATGAAAAGGAAACATTTTAATAATAACGTAACATGATTGACAATGTAATTGTGTTGTCATTGTCATGAGTGTTGCTGGCATATATATATATATATACTAGCAGAATACCCGCGCTTCGCAGCGGAGAAGTAGTGTGTTAAAGAAGGTACGAAAAGAAAAGGAAAAATGTTAAAAATAACGTAACATGATTGTTAATGTAATTGTTTTGTCATTGATATGAGTGTTGTTCTCATCTCTCTATATATATCTATATATATCTATATATATATATATATATATGTTGTTCTCATATCTATCTATATATATATATATATATATATATATATATATATATATATATATATATATATATATATATATATATATATATATATATATATACCAGCTTGCAGCGGAGAAGTAGTGTGTTAAAGAAGTTATGAAAAGAAAGGAAACATTTTAAAATAATATAACATGATTGTCAAAGTAATTGTTTTGTGTATTTGGCAGCGTCACAAAGTTTTTTCGTCTAGCTGCATCAGAAAATGTACCACTGACGCCTGACATGCCTCCTTTTTACTGTTTTCTCACAGCTTGATTGCTGCTGTCATATATATATATATATATATATATATATATATATATATATACACACACACACACACACACATACATACACATACATACATACATACATACATACATATATATACACATACATATCTACATATACACATACATACATAAATATACACATATATACACATACATATCTTCATATCTACATATCTATATACATATCTACATATACACACACACATATATATATATACATACCTATCTACATCATATATACACACACATACATACATACACACACACAAATTATATATATGTGTGTATGTATGTATGTATGTATGTACATATGTATGTATGTATGTATATATATATATATATATATATATATATATAATGTAGATAGGGGTGTGTGTGTGTGTATATATATATATATATATATATATATATATATATATATATATATATATATATATATATACACACATACATACATATATATACACATACATATACTTGTGTGTATAGCTTTTATATATGTGTGTGTATAGCTTTGGTCACTGAGTGCAAGGGAGAAATAATAAAATATAGTCTATAAGTTATTAAACAGTAAAACATTAACGTTTTAAGAAGTACAGGTACATTGAGCACTACTGGAGTGGTTGCGGGTAAACTACATTTTAAAGACTGTGTAACACAACAGGTAAGTAACTAACAGCAGCTAAAATATATATGGATCATCTCTCGGTAGTAGATCCCTTTTGAAAGGCGCTACACGACGGCTGTGGTATAGAAATTACATTTTCTATGTGAACGTTCAAATTTGTGCCTCTGGTAATGTGCCTTACCGGCATTTAAAGAAAATTAGTTTTGTGTCCTCTGCAGTGTTAAGCGAGAAAGGCTTTAGTTTGGGATAAAAGGAAAAAAGTTGTAAAGAAAGGAAAGTTGCCTTTTTCTTTTATATAGTATAGAGAGATGTGTTCGCTGACGTTATGATCGCCTTTTGACGACAGTCGCGGTGGGTCTTGTGTAGACTGGTGAGACGTCCTCGCCATTAATCGGCTGTGATGGCACTGTCAGTCCTGCACTCGTATGCGTGTCTTCATAATCCGGGTGAGAACCTCATAATCGTATACGTGCAAAAGAAAGTGTGAATCGCCTTAATATTATTTTGCCGTGGTGTAGAAAAGGGGTCCCGTGTTTGCACTTGTCTGGGCTATAGCGCAAGGGGAGGATGAAAAAAATTAAAAGTGCTCACTTTGACTTAAGGCAGAAGCGCAGTCAGCGTCTCAAAGGCCGGCACGGCTATGCACGCGCGCTGGCTGCTCGACTTTTGCTGGGCAGGAGACCCCAGTTTTTGCAGACACGTTCATGATATCAAAAGTCTCAGCGCTCTTTGGAGGTCATTCATATATATATATATATATATATATAGCAAAATACCCGCGCCTCGCAGCGGAGAAGTAGTGTGTTAAAGAAGTAATGAAAAAGAAAAGGAAACATTTTAATAATAACGTAACATGATTGACATTGTCATGAGTGTTGCTGTCATATATATGCCTGCCTAAATAAGTCACCCTCGCTTTGCTCTTACTTTATTTACCGTTCATTTAATCACGGGTAGTGGCGGAAAAATTATAAAATGGAAGGAGGATGGCTTTACCAAAACAATTATTGATGGCGAATCGATTATTCATAAAGCTTGAATTGGTGATGTTTTTCTGTGTTAACCTCATATTTTTTCAGACTTCTTCTCAAACTAAGGTGGTGCGAGGGTAAAATGAATCGGGAATGCGCTGATCAAAGTAATCGGTGTACCAGGAAATCATGCATTGACAAAAGCTCCCCTGTGCTTGTAATGCAAAGTGTGATTAAATGCATTATTTTTAACGCGTTATGGAGCACATGCATCGAAGCTTCTCAGCTGTGCTTGTGCTAAGAAAAGGAAAGATTTTAAAAATAACGTAACACGATTATCAATGTAACCTTTTGTAAGTAGTGCCTGGAGGATTCAGTGTGGAGAAACTCTATAGAGACAGCGTGTGTATTAACTTGTGGATTTTTCTGTGAGTATTTGGTGGCAGTCTGACCAAGTTGCTTCGGAAGACGGCGTTAGCTGCAGAGCTCAGCTCAGAGCCAAATGAGATGAATGGGAGGGGAGATGATGACGTGACTCCCCACCCGCCTTAACTGTCAATCCCCCACAAACACAGTCTCGGAATTTGCATAAGCACACCCTTCACCTACAATTTTAACTTAGTTACAAAGTGATCAAAACTCGTTTATATCCTGCGTCCTCTCATTAAACTTGTATCCCGCATTACCTGTGGGCATGTGAAACGCCAGCGGTAGCCTGTCTATGAACTTAATTTAAAGTTTAGGTTTACACCTTGCTTTCTCTCCGAGGTAGCAGCACTCATGAATATGGTAGTATATGTCACTCGCTCGCTTCTTATTGTTTCGCTGCCTTCTCAATTATATAATGCATGTTTTCTTAAGGGCTTTTTTGGTGGTCTTCCTGGTTTTCTACGCACTGCGTTGACAGTCAGTTCATGTGATTACGTGAGAGGCGTGATGATATCACACGAAACACCGCCCCCCCACGTCATTGCCAGCTCAACTCCATTACAGTTAATGGAGAAAAATACCTTCCAGTTATGACCATTAGGCGTAGAATTTCGAAATGAAACCTGCCCAACTTTTGTAAGTAAGCTGTAAGGAATGAGCCTGCCAAATTTCAGCCTTCTACCTACACGGGAAGTTGGAGAATTAGTGAGTGAGTGAGTGAGTGAGTGAGTGAGTGAGTGAGGGAATGAGTGAGTGAGTGAGTGAGTGAGTGAGGGCTTTGCCTTTTATTAGTATAGATATACTAGCAGAATACCCGCACTTCGCAGCGGAGAAGTAGTGTGTTAAAGAAGTTATGAAAAGAAAAGGAAACATTTTAAAAATAACGTAAGATGATTGTTAATGTAATTGTTTTGTCATTGATATGAGTGTTGTTGTCATATCTGTCTATATATATCTATACTAATAAAAGGCAAAGCCCTCACTCACTCACTCACTCACTCACTCACTCACTCACTCATCACTAATTCTCAAACTTCCCGTGTAGGTAGAAGGCTGAAATTTGGCAGGTTCATTCCTTACAGCTTCCTTACAAAAGTTGGGCAGTTTTATATCGAAATTCTACGCCTAATGGTCATAACTGGAAGCTGTTTTTCTCCATTTACTGTAATGGAGATGATCTTGAACGCCGTGGGGGCGGAGTTTCGTGTATCATCACGCCTTCCACGTAAACACGCAGTACATAGAAAACCAGGAAGACATGCATTATATAATTGAGAAGGCAGCGAAACAATAAGAAGCGAGCGAGTGACATATACAACCATATTCATGATTTCTGCTACTTCGGAAACAAAGCACGATGTAAACCTACACTTTAAATTAAGTTCATAGACAGGCTTCGCTGGCGTTTGTAATTTAGTGCCTGCCCATATAAGGCCGTCCGTCAGCGGCAATCCAATAGCAAACTGCCACTAAATATTCACGGGCGAAGGACTGTGCTTATGGAGAGGAAGATGAGATGGTCAGGGGGGTGTTTGACACAAACTCAGCGAAACTGCGAGAGAAAGGACTAAGGTAACATTAAATACAGCCATGGACATCACACGAGATGGCATCAGCACAGGTGGGAACCTTCGATGCATGTACACCGAGGCTCACGTGAACTGGCGCAGTGCACAGATAAAAGCAACAGTTCCAAAGAGCGCTGAACAAAACCGAATTACACAATTGAAAAGGCAGCAAAAATATGAAGCGTCTGATACAAGCATATTCATAAATCCAGCTACTGCGGAAACAAAGCACACGGTGGAAAAAGTCAATGTCCCGCTAAAGGAAGACAGTGTAAAAAACCCGTGCATGCAGTGTGTCAGGTCTCAGATAAAGAAGAAGACGAGCTGTTTATTGATGCAGTAAGAAACGAATCGATGAATGAAACCTGTCATCTTTACAACGATTGACAAACACGGAATGTAACTTGAACACAACACATCCTACAAATACGAACCTGATTGAAAGAAATAATGATAATCAAATCCTTGATGACAGCAACACTCAGTAACACTCACAAAACAAATACTGTATATTGACAGTCATGTTACGTTATTTTTAAAATGTTCCCTTTTCTTTTCTAGCTTTTTAACACACTACTTCTCCGCTGCGATACGCTATATATATATATATATATATATATATATATATCCCGATCTACATACTCGAATAATGGATACTTTATTCGCCATCAATGATTGTTTTGGTAAAGCCATACTCAGTGTATTCATTAGATGAACGGTAAAAAAGTAAGAGCGAGGGGAGGATGACTTATTGAGGCATGCAGGCTGTAGTTCGCGTCAACTCTATCTGAATTGCGCGATCACATTTGAAAAAATATATCTTTTCAAGTTCTATTTAGTCCATATGTGTCAAACTCAAGGGCCACGGGCCACATCCGCCCGGCGTAATTATATCCGCCCGCAAGATCATTTTATATACTGTATTATTGTTATTAATGGCCCGGTATATGAAGCGCTGGTAACACAATAAACTACAGATCCCATAATGCAATGCGCTTCAGCTGCCTTGCCGAACACTTACCACGTTAATCAAGTCTAGCTTATGATGCTGCAAGTTATTGCGAAGCTAGCTCACACGATGCTGAAGAGAAAAGTTGATTCTGAAAATAGAGCCTTTAAAAACCGATGGGAGGCTGAGTATATGTTTACTGAACCCGTGTGTCTCATTTGTGGAGCTAATGTGGCTGTAATTACAGAATTTAATCTAAGACGGCACTATGAGACAAAACATCAGGGTAACCTGAATGCAATGCAGAAGATACAGAAAGCAGAAGAATTAAATAAGAATCTGACACTTCAGCGGACGTTTTTACCTGCACAATCACAAAGTGATTTCAAGTGAAGCTGCTTTTATGGGAGACACAAATGCACCAGTGCAACCCTGTTGCCAAGTAATGTTAAACCAAGTCGTCACTACGGTGTTCCCAAATCGCACTTTGCTGATAAACTGAGCGCACGGCGCACTGAGTTTGCACGGCGCTTTGGTGACTTTGAAGAACAAAAAAAGTCCGTCTACATGCGGCTCGAACCTTGTGCATGTTTGGTAGCACATATCTGTGTGAGAAGCTCTTCTCAGTGATAAAGACTAACAAAACAGCACACAGGAGTCGCCTCACTGATGAGCACCTGCAATCCATCCTGAGAATCTCCACAACACAGAACCTCACACCAAACAGAAACGAACCTGTGGCCAAAAAAAGATGCCAGGCGTCCAGCTCTAAAATGACATATGAGCAAAGAAAACTGAATGATTTGATTTGTTATTGCTGAAAGGAACACATTTTATTTATATTTCCAGGTTTTGTTATGCAGCATGTTCATATTTGAATTTGTATAATTTTGACAGGATATATTTTTATGGAGAGCAAAATCTTTTGGGATATTTAAAATCTAAGTTTATTTTTTATATTAAATTACATAAGAGTAAAGAAATTTGAATGTTTGTTCTTTTAACGTTTACTTTATTTCTAACTTGTATAATTTAGACAGGATATATTTTTATGGAGAGCAAAATATTATAAGTTGTTTAAGGTTTGAGTTGATTTATTCAGGAATAATATTCCTGTCTGTTTTTACCATTCCTACCAAAGATATTTCTGTCGACTAAATAAAAATTCCTTCTATTTAAAATTTAAAAGAACTTGAACAAATACGATAGTTCATAATATCCACGCAGACTTGCACGTAAGAGCGGGAGTTATCCGTTTTAACAAGCAGCGTATTGCACTGATACGAAATAGCTGTGTGTGTATATGTAGATATGTATGTATATGTATATATATGTTTATATATGTGTGTGTGTATGTATGTATGTATATATATATGTATTTGTGTGTATATATGTGTGTGTATATATGTAGATATATATATGTATATATGTGTATATGTATAGATATGTATATATATATATATGTTTATGTGTGTGTGTGTAAATAAATAAATATATATATATGTATATATATATATGTGTATATATATATATATATATATGTATATATATATATATATATGACAACAACACTCATCACTCACAACAGTGACAAAACAATTACATTGACAATCATGTTACGTTATTTTCAAAATGTTTCCTTTTCTTTGTCATTGCTTCTTTAACACACTACTTCTCCAAGCTGCCTTGGTATTTTGCTATATATATATATATATATATATATATATATATATATATATATATGATAGATAGATGGATAGATAGATACTTTATTAATCCCAAGGAAATTAACACACACATATATATATATATATATATATATATATATATATATATATATATACTAGCAGAATACTCAAGGCCAGCAGCAGAGAAGTAGTGTTTAAAGAAGTTATGAAAAGAAAAGCAAACATTTTAAAAATAACATAAGATGATTGTTAATGTAATTGTTTTGTCATTGATATGAGTGTTGTTGTCATATCTATCTATTTATATATATATATATATATTTATATATATCTGTATTATATATATATATATATATATATATATATATATATATATATATATATATATATATATATATATATATATATATATATATATATATACAAAATACCTGCAATTGGGAGTGGAGAAGTAAAAAGAAAAGTAAACATTTTAATAATAACGTAACATGATTGACAATGTAATTGTTTTGTCATTGTCATGAGTGTTGCTGGCATATATATATATATATATATATATATATATATATATATATATATATATACATATACACACACATATATACATACTGTATATACACATATACATATCTACATATATACTGTATATACACATATATATACAAATCTACATATATATATCCACATATATATATATATATATATTAGGGTGTGGACTCATTAAAAAATTAATCCAATTAATTAGAGGCTGTGTAAGAATTAATCTTGATTAATCGTATGTAATCGCACACGAATTTGCCCCAAATCGCAAATGTTTTTTTTAATTTAAAAGGGTTTTAGTGGGCTTACAGAATCAAATAATAGACATGGACATGAATATTGTAAACTGAAGCTGTTTTAATTTCTGAAAAAAAGCTTTTAAACTGCATTTGAATTCAAAACAGAAACAAAAATATCATCCCTGGTTAAAATTGGGCAGACTTAAAAATAAAGTGGTAGTTTAAGTACTTTAAGTACATTTTCAGAATAGTATTGTCTTTAAATAATAATAACCAAAATTTCAACATAAAGTGCAGTTTTTCTTCTTAAAAAATAAGTCAGAAACATAAAAGGTAATTTGACCAGCTTACTCTTTAAACTCTGAGTAACATTAGCCAAAATTATTTTGTACATTAGGCTAAAACAGTGTGATCATTGAACATTTTGTAATTAGATGTAATTAGAATTACTAACGGTCACGGAAGTCCAATGATCCCCAGTAAGAGCCACAAAGTCCGCTTTCTGTAATGCATCTAATTTTGCTTGCTTTTCAGTGTGCACAAAACCATGCTTTTATCAAGGCTTCGCTCGGGTAGTCGAAATGATCAGTCATAGGAATGCGCTTTATTCCGACTCTAACATTTTTGTAGCTGTGATGTGTGCATCAGTGTAATGGATGTACCAGGAAATCATGCATTGACAAAAGTTCCCGTTTGCTTGGAATTGAAAGTGTGATTAAATGCGTTATTTTTTTAACGCGTTATGGAGTACATGCATCGAAGCTTCTCAGCTGTGCTTGTGCTAAGAAAGGGAAACATTTTAAAAATAACGTAACATGATTCTGCTAACCTAATATTTTTCATACGCCCCAAACCAAGGAGATGCGAAGGTAAAATGAATCGGTAGCGCTGTACATACTCAGTGCATCTCCTCTCGGGAATCGAACCTCAAATGTCGGCGTTAGAGGCTTAAGACTCTATAATTAGCTACACGCGTGTGGCTTGTCTATGCTAGTATGTATAGATCGGGGTATATATATACATTTATATATATATACCCGTGTACCGCAGTGGAGAAGTAGAAGTTATGAAAAGAAAAGGGAACATTTTAAAAATAACGTAACATGGTTGTCAATATACAGTAATTGTTTTCTGAGTGTTATTGAATGTTGTTGTCAACAAGGATTTGATTATCATTATTGTTTCAATCAGGTCGATGTACGATGTGTTGTGTTCAAGTTACATTCTGTGTTTGTCAATCGTTGTAAAGATAAGAGGTTTCATTCATCGATTAGTTTCTTACTGCATCAATAAACAGCTCGTCTTCCTCTTTATCTGAGATGTGACAAACTGCATGCACGGGTTTTTTTACACTGTCTTCCTTTAGCAGGACATTCACTTTTTCCACTGTGTGCTTTGTTTCCGCAGTAGCTGCACTTATGAATATGATTGTATGTATCAGACGCTTCATATTTTTTTGCTGCCTTCTCAATTGTGTAATTCGGTTTTTGTTCAGCACTCTTTGGAACTGTTGCTTTTTGTCTGTGCACTGCGTCAGTTCGCGTGAACTGCTTGGTGTACATGCATCGAAGGTTCCCAGCTGTGCTGGTGCCATCTCCTGTATTGTCAGCTAAGACCCGGCACTTAAAAGTTTCTCTCGCAGTTTCAATGAGTTTGTGCCAAACACCACCCTGACCATCTCATCTTCCTCTGCATAAGCACAGTCCTTCACCCGTGAATATTTACCGGCAGTGTTTGTATTGGATTGCCGCTGATGGACGGCCTTATATGGGCAGGCACTAAATTACAAACGCTAGTGGCAGCCTGTCTATGAACTTAATTTAATATAAACTTACGGTTCACGCCGTGCTTTGTTTCCACAGTAGCTGTACTTATGAATATGCTTGTATGCATCATTTGCTTCATAATGTTTTTCTGCCTTCTCAATTGTGAAATGGCGTTTTGTGCTCATCGCTGTTTGGAGTTCTTCC